>NC_057390.1:99454153-99617277 GCF_019320065.1 Cervus canadensis | reverse complement strand
TGCTGCGGACTCGGGCCCTGGTGCCCCACCTGTCTCCATCTCTGCTGGTGTCTGATGCGGGCCCATGGCCCGGACAGCGTCCACTCGGGACGACCCCTCGCTGCCCTTTGGCTGGGCCCCGCCTCAGGCAGTGGAATCATCAGGAATGTTTGCAGGTTGGCTCCTGGGGACCCTGGGACCGACTCGCCAGGTGACCTTGGGCGAGGAACTTAACGCTGTCCTTGCAGCGTGAGTGTTTATAGACTGCGGTCTGAGCCTCCTCTGCAGGGTGTCCGCTTTCCCTGCCCCCTCGGCCTCCCGCCCCCGTTTCCAAAGTAAGCAGAGGCCTGTTTGTGTTTGGAGGAGGCTCCCAGCTCACAGACCGCCGCCTCGGCGTGAGCCGGGATGGCCCTGGATCGATGCACAGCCCCACACTCGGCCTGGGGCTCGGCTGGGGGGCCCTGTGGACCCTCACACAGGCGCTCATGGTTCCCCTCCAGCCCTCCCCCACACCCCTCTCTTCCTCCCCTCCACCTCATCCTTCCATCCCTCCCTCCCCTGCAGTCCTCCCCTACAGTCCTCCCCTCCCTCCCGCCCCTGCCCCCCCCAGGATGATGGAGTAGGGCTGATTCACCAGCCTCCTCCCGCCTGTTTCTTTTGCTTCTCCTTCGTCTCCTGGTTCCGACCACTCCTTGTGTGAGGTGTCAGCCCCATGTCCGGAATGTTCCCTGGAACAAGCCTTCCTTTGGCCCCCCTGGGCCTGCTGGACCAAGCCCCAGGGCGCGGTGACGCTGGGGAAGCCTGGGGAAGCAGCCCGAGCAAATGTTGCTGCAGACCCCAGGAGGGTGGCTGGTGGGCTCAGGTACCCCCTTGGAGGAATCGCCTCTGGTCCTTCCAGAGTCCTGCCTCCGGTCCAGCACCCAGAGCCACCCTGGGCCCGCAGCCTGACGTGGGGGCCTGGCCGGGGCGGGCCGTGGGTCCTCCCTTCCCCTGTTGAGAGTCTGCAGGGCTGGCACAGGAGAGGATGCTCAGAGTCCGGGGGTTCCCTCCATTCTCGGGGGTTGTTGGGGGAAGCAGAGGCTGGGGGCAGATGTGGTTTCATGTCCCAGCACGGCTGGTGCTGGAGGCAGGCTTGGCCAGGGGTCAGACTTCTGTTCTCTGTTCTTGCCCCACTCAGCCTCACCCGTGTGGTGTAGCCACGGGGCCTGGGGGTCGGGCACTTGGCTTAGGGTATCTGGTGCCTCAGGCTGGCCTGGGACTTGAGTCTTTATCTTGTGTTCTTGTCCCCTGACCTCGGCCCCGTGCCCCATGCTGCGCCCCGCATCCTGCTCCGAGTCCCTGCCCTGCATCCCATGACCTGTGTCCTGGCCAAGCACGGTGAGCAGAGCCCAGCTGACCCCTCTCCTGGACAGCTGGGTCAGGAGCTGGTCAGAGGTGCTGGCTGGAGCTGGATGCCGGGGGCAGAGGAGGCTGGCTTGTGGTCCTGCTGGGCAGTGGGTGGACAGGGAAAGCCGGTCAGGAGGAGAGGGCAAGAGAGAGCTGGAGTGAGGGGGGAGAGGGGACACTGCTTGGAGGAGCTGAGTTTGGAGACCAAGTCCCCCAAGGCGGCCCTGTCTGCCTGCACCCAGGCTGCTCCTGCCTGTGAGTCCCCAAGATGCCTCTGTTCCCTCTGAGCCTTGGGCACGATTCTGGTTCTCACCTGCAAGAGCCTGGCGAGAAAAGTTTCATTTCTTTTTTACTTTTCTTTTTTTTGCAAGTCTATCTTATTTCTTTTGAACTTCCTCTCTTCGGGCCAAAAAATGCTCAAAGGGATATTAGGAGATCTGAATATTTTTGTACATCAATTTTAAAAGATGGCCCGTCCTCGTTGGCTGCTAGTGAGATAGGTGTGGCTGCTGAAACAGGAGATCTTTTAAAAGCAGCAGAACAAGCCAGAGGCTTTCTCTCTTTAGGGCAGAAGTCCAGGCTGCATCACAGTCCCTGCAGCTCAGGCCCCCAGGATCCCTTGCTGTGCCAGTCCCGTCCCTGGCATGTGACCTCCTCATGGTGCATGATGGCTGCTTGGCTTCTGCCATCACACCAACGCTCCATTCTGTGCATTAGGGAAGAAAATGGAGAAAGCAGCACTTTTAAGAGTGAGGGTCTTCCTCCTACCGTTTTCTTTCTCCTTTGATGTTTAGAACATGGTTACAAGGTCAGGGCTGGCTGCAGGGAAGGATGGGAAGTGGGATCAGTTGCCCAGCAGCCCCGTGTTCATCTGGAATTCATCCCCCACCAAAGAGGGAGAGGGAGCTGGGGGTGGGGTGGCGAGGAGTCTGCCACAGATGAGGACAGCTAAACCCCGGTTCCCTCCGTCTCGCGGGGTTTTTTTCCCCTCGGCTTATCTTGAGGTGGAGAAATCTGATCAGGAGCTGGGAATCACGGTATGTTTACACTGCTGGGCTCATTGCAAGTATTACTCCTTGAGTCCCAACAGCTGGTGTGAGGTGGCTTCCGTCAGCCCTTTATTACAGACAGGGAGACCGAGGCACAGACCGCCCTGTGCGGTCGTGCAGGGCTGGGTTCACGGCCAGAGCTGCCCGACTCCACAGCAGGAGCCGCCCCCGGGCTCCGTCTTTGACTCACACCCTGGTTTCACCCACTAAAGCCTCGGTCCCGTGCAGGGCTCCGTGCCTCCCTCGTGGGCCCGAGCTTGCTGCAGCCCCCGAGGGTCACCCTCATGCCCGTGTGCGCCTGGATGCCATTAATTAGCCTCACCTGGTCCCCCCGCCGGCCCTGCAGCTCCTTCCGCTGCAGAGATAATCACTTGAGGGGTCGTCTCAGGGCTGGCCCCTCTGGGTCATGTATTATTCACGAGAAACACTAATAATCCCAGTCTTCCTCCACGGAGGCTGTGGGCTCCCCTGTCTGATATCCGTGTTAGCATTCAGAGAGCTCATTAGGCACCACCCACCACATTTGGAAGGCCTGATTTGGTTGAACAGGGGGACAGGGAAGAAGCCAGAAGATACGTGCTTCTAAATGAGAAGCCTCGTGAGCGGATGTGTGTTTGTTAGTCACTCAGTTATGTCCGACTCTTTGTGGCCCTATGAACTAGCACCCACCAGACTCCTTTGTCCATGGATTCTCCAGGCAAGAATACTGGAGTGGGTTCCCATTTCCTTCTCCAGGGGATCTTCCTGACCCAGGGATAAAACCTGGATCTCCCTCATTGCAGGCAGATTCTTTACCACTGAGCCACCAGGGAAGATGCCCTCAGGGTCCCTTCTGGGTGTCGTATCCCTGGGACCCTTTGGTCCGCCGCTCTCCTGATAGGGTGGGAGCCATGACTATTCTAATTTCCTGGACAAGGATCTCAGGGTCACGCAGCACTTGTTCCAGCGTTTCTGGCCTCTAATCCATGGTTTTGGAGAAGGAAATGGCACCCCACTTCAGTATTCCTGCCTGGGAGATCCCATGGACAGAGGAGCCTGGTGGGCTACAGTCCATGGGGTCACAAAGAGTCGGACACGACCTAAGAACTAAACAACAACAACCACAGTTCCTTGGTTTTATGACCTTGGGCATGACCTTGAGCAAGGCCTGGCCTCTCTGGGCCTCGACTTCCCAAGTTGAAGGCAGAAGAGAAGATGATGACCCCAACCCCTTCTAGCTCAGAGTCCAAGTCCCTTCTCACCCTTCATCCTACCTCTGACCTCCTCATCTCATCATGGAGAAGGTCAGAGGAGAGATTTCTGGAGAACGGGTCCCTGCACCCCACCCCTCACCCCCACCACGGGCCCTCAGGCCTGACCCCTGTGTCCCAGGCAGGGAGGAACTTGATGGCCACTCCATTTAAATGGTGATGGTGTGTCGTCTTCCTGAATGACTAGCCGTGTCACCAGGCCCCCAGTCCTTTAATTGGGAGAAGTGTCACTTTTGTTTCTGCAGAGGGGAAGGAATTAAATTGTGTGTGTGTACAATTAATCTCGCTAATGGCAGCCTCTCTGGATCTGGGAATTAGATGTTAAGTATATTGAAGCCAGCTGCTGGGATGACGGCCTTTGGAACAAATCAATTAGCTCAGGCTTACGGTACTAATTGGGGTAACATCCGGAATTGCTCTGCTGTGATGCTTTGGAGGACGTCAGTGTCGCCTGGCCGCAACGAGGCAGAGGACAGTTGCAGTGGTTTCTACGGAAGGCACTCGGGGTGACCCAGCCTGTTATGAATTGAGAGGGCACATCTGTAACCTTGTTCCAGAGCTCACGTGCTGAAGGGGCGGTGTGTACGCTCAGTGGCTGCAGGGGTGGTGTGTACACTTGCTCAGGGGCTGCAGGGGTGGTGTGTACACTCACTCAGGGGCTGCAGGGGCGGTGTGTACACTCAGGGGCTGCAGGGGCGGTGTGTACGCTCACTCAGTGGCCGCAGGGGCGGTGTGTACACTCACTCAGGGGCTGCAGGGGCGGTGTGTACACTCAGGGGCTGCAGGGGCGGTGTGTACACTCACTCGGTGGCCGCAGGGGCGGTGTGTATACTCAGGGGCTGCAGGGGCGGTGTGTACACTCGCTCAGGGGCTGCAGGGGCGGTGTGTACACTCACTCAGGCTGCAGGGGCGGTGTGTACACTCACTCAGGCTGCAGGGGCGGTGTGTACACTCGCTCAGGGGCTGCAGGGGCGGTGTGTACACTCGCTCAGGGGCTGCAGGGGCGGTGTGTACACTCGCTCAGTGGCCGCAGGGGTGGTGTGTATACTCGGGCTGCAGGGGCGGTGTGCACGCTCAGTGGCTTAGCTGTGGTAGACCACACCCAGCGTCTGCCTTGCAGCCCTCTGAGGTGTGAGTTCTGTGCCCTCGAGTACACCTACCTTGTGCAGTCTCACCACCTCCTGACGAAGCAGACCAGGCCAGGGCAGTCGTTACGATGCTCGATGCAGCCTGAGCTTGGGACTGTTGCCCCAGGAGAACGGGGCCGGCTTTAGGGCTGGATGTCTGGACGCCCGGTTCACAGCCTTGGCTCAGGAGGGCTGCCTGGAGGAGGCTGGGGCCAGACTGGCTCACCTGTGCCCACAGAAGGCAGGCCAGGGGGCCCAGGTGTCTCTGGGGGGGTGGGGACAGGGAGCCCCATCAGATGTTGAGGTGTCTCCCCGGGGACCCCGATGGGCTTATCTCATCCCGGGTGGGACCCTGATAGGCAGAGCATGGAGCAGCCAGGACCTGAGCCCAGGTCTGACCTCGCTCCCTGCAGGCCGGCGCTCCCGGCACTTTCCCATCTGAGCTGGGCAGGGTGGGGGGTCGGGGCATGGTGTGGGGGGTGTCGGGGCAGGGTGGGGGGGCCCCCTTCAGCACCCTGTGGGGTGGAGCGGCTGCTTTCTTCCGAGGGCATTGGTTATTGTTCTGCTCTGGAGGGTCTCTTGTCTCTCTCTCTCTCTCCTCAGGGGGCAGGTGGCAGGAGGCTGACCCAGCATCCTGGGCTTCTGTCCCATCTGCGTCTGAGGTCATCCTGGGCAGGGAGCTGGGGGTCCCCAGGTGGCGGCCGGGATGCTCGTGGCCCCCATGCCCAGCATGACCTCGAGGAGTCACCTCCCCTCCGGGCCTCCCTCCCTCATCTTTCAAGGGGGCGGTGGGCTCACCCGTCCTCTGAGAGGAAGTGGAGACGGGCTGGCGGGCGGCGGCCGTGGTGGGCACCCTCTGGTTGCTGTGGCTGGTCCTCTGGGCCCGTGGCTCCCTCCTGCCATCTGCGGGTGCTGGGGGCTGGGAGGGTGCCCATCAGGAAGGTGGAGCGGGCTCTCCTAGCCCCTCCTGGGATGAATGTGGGGCTTGTGCGTGTGTTTGGGGGTTGGTGGGGGGATCCCTGGGGGCGAGGGCCTGCCGGCTGGCAACTGTTGTTTTTAGAGAGGTAGGTTCATAGGACCCAGGGAGTTCCATGGGCCCAGCTGGCCACATCTCTGAAAGCCCCGCTGCTTCCCTCCCTGGGAACTGTGGGTGGGTGGGTGGGCTTGGAGCAGCTGGGGCCGGCTTTGTTCCCCTTGTTCCCCATTCCAGCGGCCTGTGCGCCTCGCGGGCCCCGCCCCGCTGCCTCCCTGGGCGGTGTTATTTATGCTTCCAGGCAATTAGCTTTTGCAGGGAATCCCCGAGAGCTCTGTGCAGGGGAAGCGGTCCCTTCCCCTGAATGGGCCCAGCAGATGGCCCCCGGCCCGCCCCCACCCAGAGGAGGCTCGTGATGGGTCCCGCTGTGCTCCGGCCTTGCCAGGCGGCTGTCCTGCCCGCTGGCTCCCTCCTCCGAGTGGGCCTGAGCCCTGGCACCCTGTCTGGGGTTGACACTCCCACCAGTAACCCTAACCCTAACCCTAACCCTAACCTGCTGCCATGCGGGACAGAGACCAGCCTCTGGGTCCTCAGTCCTGCCTGGGTCCCACCAAGAGTGCCCCTCTGTGACCTGGGCAGAAAGTCCTGCCCTCTCGGTGGGGGCGGGCCGGGGGGGTGCCTGCCAGGCAGCGTCCGTCCCGGAGCCCCCGGCGGTGTGGAGAACTTGTGCTCGTCTGACTTTAACCCCCAGTCCAAGCCGGGTGGCTGGGGGTCCCCGAAGATTTCCAGGGGAGTGTGCGCGCGAGAGCAGCCTTCTGCACTTGCTGAATGCGCACAAAGGTGGAAGCTCCAGGTTGCAGAGACATGTCCTGCCACAGGGGATTAGCTCTCGAGGGCCGAGATCCGCGCCTGTGGGCCCCAGGGAGGAGCAGCTCCACTCACCGCATGGCCTGTCTTCTTGTCTCCCGGAGGGGAAGCGGTTTGCCCCCGCTGGACACGTGGCCCCCGCAGACCCCGACCCGGAGGGAGAAGAGCTTGCTCCCGGTGCCTGGCGTCCGGGACCGCCGCCCGTCTGCTCAGGCCGAGCTGGTGTGAGGTGCACGCAGGCCTCTCTGTCGCTGGGCCGCAGCAGGCAGGGGACTCAGCCTCTCTGAATCTGGTGTGGCCACAACGCCGTGGGGTTACCATCTCTCCCTCCTCGGGAGGCTGGGGCGTGAGCTGCGGGGCCTGACCTGTGCTTCTCCCCAGATTCCTGCTCTTGGCCGAGCTGTGCTGGGACCTGGGGCAGACCTCGGCCTGGGAGGCGTGGAGGCCGCCTGCTGGCTGTGGTTGAAGGGTGTGATGTGTGGCTCTGGGCACCCAGGGGCCTCTGCAGATGGTTCTCGGCCTGTTGGGGCTCAGAGCACAAGGCCCACACCCCTGTATGCCCAGCTGACCCGCCCCCGTGTGCCCAGCTGACCCGCCCCCGTGTGCCCAGCTGACCCCTCCCGTGTGAGGCGCCGGGGCCCGGGACCCTCAGACTGGAAGGAATGTCAGCCTGAGCGGTGGGGCCTCTGGAGGTGCTGCCGCCTGTGCTCAGGTCTTGGGGTACACGCAGCCCCTGGGGTGGGAGGGTGGGGGGCTGCTCCACCTGCCGTTGGGGCCACCAGGTGCGACCTCGGGCCAGGCCTGCCCACACGAGGCCTCGGGGAGACAGGGCCCTTGCCCTTGGGGGGCAGGGTGCTAGGGTGGTGTGCCCAGGGGAGTTCGCCCGTCGGAGAATATTTGTCAATTTTCTCAATGTTAGTTTGGCCTGGGTGTCCGAGAGGGCACTGCAGAACGCGATGCCCTCCATGTTGGGGCCCCTCCGGCCTCTGGACTCAGGCCGTGTCCACGCGGTGGGCTCCCGGCCCGGCTGCTGCTGGCGCTGTGATGGTCTGGTGACCCGTCGTAGGGATCCCTGCGAGGCTGGACGCGGGCAGACACCCGTGTGCTCAGCAGACCGAGGGCTCCCGTGTTCACTGCGCTCGGCTGGAGCCTTGCTCGGTGCCCGGGCCTGGGCGGGGATGTGGACGGGCACTGGTTCTAGTCTGAGACTTGGGCCCTGCGCTGGCCCGAGCGCTCCCCCAGGCTGGTGAGCCGCGCCCGCCCCTTCTTCCTCCCCTCGAGGCCAGGGAGGAGTGACCATTTGCACCTAAGTGGGGGCCTTGGGGTGAGTCCCCCGGCCCGGTTCCCGCCGAGCTTGCCCAGTGGGCCGGGTCCTGGGCTGGGCTGTGGGCGGGGGTGTGTGGGGTGCTTGCGGGGGGATCTGTGGGTGCGGGTCCCGGGCCCGTCTGAGGGAGCTGCCCCCACGGGGGCTGCATGTCCGGCCGGCAGCATTGGGGTCCGGGTCAGGGAGACCAGGGCGGCTCTCGATGGGCATGTGGCCCGGAGCCCTGGGAGTGGGGTCGCTGGCTGTGCCCAGAGGCTGTCCTGCCGCCCCGCGAGGCCCTTGCAGTGTCCCCGGAATGGGGGACACTCCTTGGTCCTGGGGGGCAGGCAGGCCCAGGAGCGAAACAGAGACGCACTGGGGCCCAGGAGAATCGCCCAGGGCAAACCCCGAAGCAGCCCGTGGGTTTGGCACAGGGTCACTGAGCTCCCCTCTGCTGTGGGGGGGCAGGTGTGCCCCGTCCCGGCCTCCCCGTGGCCTTTGCTGGCTCTTAAGGCCTCCCCAGGCAGCTGGCTCTGCTCTGGGCCGTATCAGGCCTCCTCACCCCAGCCCCGGAGGGGACCAGCCTCCGCGCGAGCTCATCTGAGATTTGCTACCTGAAGTTTCGTCCTGTTGTTCTGCGTGGTCTTTGTAGCAGTGGGTCCCCAGGGCAGCAGGGCGCTGTGGTCTGAGCTTTGAGCACCTGAGCTGGGGGGTCACGGACTGGCGTCCCCGGGGGGGACTGGATGAGTCCTTTCTCCCTCCAGCCCAGAGAGAAGTGGGGACCACTTGGGGGCGGCTGGGGGCAGCGCCGAGCGCAGGCTTGCCTCCCCCTCGGTGGTCCTGCAGACCGCCTTGGGCTGATGGGCTGGTGCAAGGCCTTCGTCTCAGAGCTGCCCATGCGGGACGGGCCGGGGGACATGGGCTGTCACGTGTCACCTGGGGCCGCGCCTCGGGAGGAGGTCTGCCCCGGGGTCATGTCTCTCTGGCCCGGCTGGGACATACAGGCTTGTGGGCAGAGTGACGGGGGTCGTCCGCCCCTCGTGCTGCCTGACCGCGCGAGGCCCTCCTGAGCGCAGAGTGGGCTCGCGGGAGCTCCGGCGGCTGCCCTGCCGCCCGTGGGTGAGTTGGTGTCCTCAGATCCGCTCTTGTCTGGGGATAGAGAGCCGTGAACAGCCCGCAGCGCTGGGCCGCGGCCGCTCATCCGTGTGACAGGGACGCCTGTGTTGCCCGAGAAGGCAGGGTGGGCAGCAGGGGCCGCCTCCAGGGCGACCGGGTCAGGGCCGAGCAGGTGGCCGTCGGGCCGCACATGGCCCCCGTGGCCCCTGCTCTCGGGAGTTTCCTCGGGGGCAGCTGGAGCCATTGCTTTGGAAAAGATTCGCGGGTTTTGAGTATGTGGCTCCTGTCTTCCCAGCGTTCAGAGAGGCCTGTGCAGGGGCCCGAGTCAGCCCTGACCCCGCCTAACTGCGGGCAGAGCTGCTGGACCCGCCGTGGCTGGAGTGGAGTCTCTGGGGTTACAGGGACAAGGATGAGCTGGGGGCAGCCCTGGACCCCCCTCGCGTGTGGCCTCCTCGGTGCCCTGTCTGGCTGGGCTGCAGTGGGGGAAGCTGTGTGCAGACCTGGGGCTGGGCCGCAGCGTCCCTGGGCGACCCCAGCCTGTCAGCGGGCGTCTGCTTCCTTTACGTTTCGGCTTCTCACCAAGTGTCCATCCCATCAGAAGGCCTTGAGCTGCGTCTCTCTGAGTGAACAGATCTGATTAAATGTCTTTGAACTCTCTGGATTTAAAGCCAGCGGCTTTCTAAAACATAACTTCTCAGGGTATCCTGCACTTGCAGAAGAAGCATCTGTTGTACAGGGAGAGTGTGGTGAGTTCTCAGGGGAAGTCCCCCAGGTAACCAGCGTTAACACACAGCAGCACTGGGGGTTCCCGCTGCACCCCGTGGGCAGGAGGGCTGCCCCGTCGGCCCGAAGAGTGTGGAGGGACCCGAGAGGGCAGTCGGCTGACTGCAGTGAGACCCGAGGGACGGGAGGAGGTCATCTCGGATGAGTGACCTCCGAGGGGCGCCTGGAGGAGGCTGGGGTCAGGCAGGAGGGGCGGGCGTTCCCGGCGGAGGGGGCAGCCAGGCGCCCTGGATCATGAGTCACGGCAGGAAGGGGTGGCAGGCATGCTCGCCCCGCTCGCTCACCGGGGCCTCCCCCGGGGCCTGGCAGGTGTGTGCAGGCCCCGTGTCTCTGTTGCTTTTATTTTGCTTCAGTACTAGTGTCCTGAATGCTTGCCGTTCATTTTGAATGCCCTCTTCTCAGCCATGAGAGCTGCTGGGACCCATGTAAGCCAAGCTGTCCGTTGTCTGCGGGCCTCAGTTCAGTTCAGTCCAGTCGCTCAGTTGTGTCCGGCTCTTTGTGACCCCATGGACCGCAGCACGCCAGGCCTCCCTGTCCATCACCAACTCCCGGAGTCCACCCAAACTCACGTCCACTGAGTCAGTGATGCCATCCAACCATCTCATCCTCTGTCGTCCCCTTCTCCTCCTGCCTTCAGTCTTTCCCAGCATCAGGGTCTTTTCAAATGAGTCAGTTCTTTGCATCAGGTGGCCAAAGTATTGGAGTTTCAGCTTCAACATTAGTCCTTCCAGTGAACACCCAGGACTGATCTCCTTTAGGATGGACTGGTTGGATCTCCTTGCAGTCCAAGGGACTCTCAAGAGTCTGCTCCAACACCACAGTTCAGAAGCATCAATCCTTCGGCGCTCAGTTTTCTTTATGGTCCATCTCTCACCTACGGGCCTCAGGTGAAGGTTTTGCGGCACCCCTGACGTCCAGAGCGGCCCCGGATCTGGGAAGTCTGCCGGTCCGATCTCCTGTGCTGCATCAGCACCAGTTTCTCGCATGCCTCCCGAGACGGGGTGCTCAGTACCCCAGGAGGCAGCCCTTGCCCTGGGGGCTGCTCCCACGGAACCCAGGCCTGCCCTGGTGGGGACGGTGTGGGGTCAGCACAGTGGTTTGTTTCAGCGGGTTCCTGTTAGTGTTCCTGGGCTCCAGCTGGCTCTCCTGCCTCCCCCGACTTCCTGGCGTGTGGCCCCTGCCGTCATCTCACCAGCCCCAGTCTGGACTTTGTGCTGAGCCAGGACCCTCTATGAATCATCGAGGGGGCAGCGATGTAGGGTCCATGTGCTTGAGGAGTGAGTGGGGCAGGAAGGCTTCTGCAGCCCCAGGGACGCCCCTCCCGGTGACTTAGGATGGGAGGATTGAGGGGTGGGGGCCCAGAGGTGGAGCCGCGGGAGGTCGTTCCTGGGGAAGGAGGTCCCTGTGGGACCAGCCCCAGCTCCGTGGATGCAGGGACTCTGGGACCCAGGGTGCCAGGCAGGGGCTTCCGGGAAAAGTTGAATCCCTGCTCTGGGTCTTTTTTGGTGTTAGTTCTAGAAGGTCTTTTAGGTCTTCATAGAACCGTTCAACTTCAGCTTCTTCAGCGTTACTGGTCGGGGCCTAAACTTGGATTACTGTGATACTAAGTGGTTTGCTTTGGAAACGAACAGTCATTCTGTTGTGTTGAGATTGCCCCCAAGTACTGCATTTTGGACTCTTTTTGTTGACTATGAGGGCTACTCCATTTCTTGTAAGGGATTCCTGCCCACAGTAGTAGATATAATGGCCATCTGAGTTAAATTCACCCATTCCAGTCCATTTTAGTTCACTGATTCCTAAAAGGTCGATGTTCACTCTTGCCGTCTCCTGTTTGACCACTTCCAATTTGCCTTGATTCATGGACCTAACATTCCAGGTTCCTGTGTAATATTGCACTTTACAGCGTCGGACTTTCACTACCAGTCATGTCCACAACTGAGCATCATTTCTGCTTTAGCCCAGCTGCTTCATTCTTTCTGAAACTATTTCTCTGCTCTTCCCCAGTAGCATACCCCCGACCTGGGGGTTGGGGAGCTCATCTTCCAGTGTCATATCTTTTTGCCTTTTCATTGTGTTCACGGGGCTCTCAAGGCAAGAACACTGAAGTGGTTTGCCATTCCCTTCTCCAGCAGACCACGTTCTGTCAGGCCCTGACTAGCAGGGACGTGCCCTTCAGCTGCTGCACGTAGCTGGACGACGTGTGCTGGGTCACCAAGATGCACCACCCTGTCTCCTCCGCGGATGAAGCCGTGCTGTCCTCCTGGGCTGCTGGCTGCCTCTGCTGCAGGGGCCCCTGGAGCTCTGGTGGGGTGCTGTAACCTCACACAGTCAGCACTCTCAACTCTGGACCGGCGTTTGCAACCTTCAGCTCTGTACGGGGTCCTGAGGCTGCCATGCCAGGGACCATTCACTGGGTGCTCAACTCCAGAAAGCCGTCTGTCCCGGTTCTGGACGCCAGAAGCCCGAGTCCAGGTGTTGGCGGGGTCAGCTCCACCCGCAGGCTCCGGGGGCGGGGTCTCCCTGGGTGGTCTCCCCCCACAGGCGCTGGGGGAGGGTCCCTCGGCCCTTGTGGGGCTCCTGGCAACTCCAGGGGTTTCTGTCTTGTGGTTGCGTCCCTCCTGCCTGGGCTTCTGTCGTCACACAGCTCCTTATCTCCCCGTGTCCCCGTGGAGACACCAGTCACATCAAGTGAAGGGCCCACCCCGTCCCAGGATGACTGCGTTGTAGCTAATTACACCTGCAGCGGCCCCTTTTCCAAGCAAGGTCACGCCTCGAGGTCTCGGGAAGGACGTGGGCTCTGGAGGGACCCTCAGGCTTGGCTGTAACGGCAGCAGATTCAGGCGAGCTGTCCTTTGTGCCAGGCGCTGGCAGGGCCACCCCGGGGGCTGCGATGGCGGGTCTTTGTCCTTGTTAGCTTCGTATGGTGTCCTGTGGCTGCCATGCCAGGGGCCATTCTCCAGGCGCTCACAACTCCGGAGGGTGTGTGTCCCGGCTCTGGACGCCAGAAGCCCGAATCCAGGTGTGAGGGGCACGGGTGGGCTGGGGAGGGTCCCCCCGGTGGCAGGGGCCTGAGGCCTCCTCGCTCTGCATCTGTCTTCTCTGCCGTGCCCTCCTTCTCCCTGGGGGCCTTGCCGTGACCTCTTAAGAAGTCCCAGCCCGTAGGCTGGCCCCGTGCAGTTGCCAGGCCTGGCGGCGTCTACTCCAGCCTCTGGTACCTGGAGGGGCCGCGTGAGGATACCAGGGAGGCGTGCGGGAGGGGCGGCCAGAGGGGGGCGCCAGAGGGGGGCGGTGGGGACTCTGGCAAAGGCCAGGACTGGAGCTGGCTTGTGCCCGGGAGAGGGGGGTCCAGCCGATCCTGAGAGCAGAGGGGAGGGCTGGCGGGCAGGCAGAACCTGCCGGGAGGCCTGCAGGCTGTGTTGGCCGCATTAAAATCTGTGAGAGGCCTTACGCTCCGTCTGCCCCAGCAGCCCGCACCTCCACCGCCTCCTCCTGGCTCCGTGTCTCTCACGATGCATCCCAGGTGGGAACAGTCCACTGAGGATAGGCTGAAGCCTTCACTCCTCGCCTGGAACCCCCCATGCAATCTGGGGACCTGCTGGGCACCAGACGCGACGCGGTGTGACCCTGGCCCCGGCTCTGCCCCAGGGAGCAGGGTCTGCTGGGCACGTCACAGGTGCTCTTCGAGTGCCTGCTGGGGGCCTGACCCGCCTTCCCCGGCTCTGCTGGGATGCCAGCCAGGGCGGGGGAGGCGCTGGGACATCTGAATCAGTGCAGAAGATAGAATTGCTTTTGATGGGACATTAAATAATTAATTCCGATCTGGGATAGAAATATTGAATGTTAAATTATACATTTTGGTGTTAGATGCACTGTGGCGGGAGGTGGGGGGGCTTGAAATCCTGGGTGGCTTCCAGGCCGCCCTCACGGGCTGCTGGGACCCCGGCGGGTTCCGCCGGGCTGCTGGCGGGCTCACCTGGTGTGGGTCCTTTCTCTGTGCCGCCCCCGCCCCCAGACTGTGATCGGTGCCCCCTAATGGGGGGCTGGGTTCCCGTGTTCCTGGCCTGGGCGGTTCTGTTGCCTCCGTGCTGCTGGCGAGCATCCTTCTTCTGGGAAGGAAGCTCGTGGATACGGAACAACCCAGAACTGGTGTAGGTGGGCCTTGTCGCGGGTCACCCACTTGCAGACAGTTCTGGCCTGCGGAAGGCTGTGCGCTTTGGTGTCCGGAGCCCAGTCTTGGAGGTGGCTTGATGGGCGCGTAGTTCTTCCAGCCACGCTGTTGGTGGGGAGAGCCCACTGGCCACCCCAGGCCACTCGGTGAGGTGCCTGAGCCGAGGCCCCTCCGGGAGTGGGGCTGTGGCTTCTATCACGGGCGCATCTGAGGACCGACACCTGCGTGGAGGGACCCTCAGGGCTCCAGGCCCCGAGTTCTCATCTGCCTCCCGACCTCATTTCCACAACCAGAGTCCTGGAGAGCCGCCAGGCGAGGGGGCCGAGTGGGCTGCCCACCGCACCCCAACCAAAGGCAGCCCCCCTCAAACAGACCCCGTTATTAGGACAGTTTCAGATTCACAGAGAACTGAGAAGATAGTAGACCTCCCGTCCCCCAAACCCCGTGTGTCCCGTTGACGCTATCATCCTCCTCCAGCTCAGGACGGTGTGGCCGTTGATCAGCCAGCGGGGAGGTGTTAGCGGGACCGCAGGCCATGCTGTATCCTGTTTCCTTGGTGTTCCCACCTGCTCTTCTCTGTACCAGGACCCCACAGGACCCCACAGGGCCCCACAGGGCCCCACAGGACCCCTCGTGGCGTCTGGTTTTCACGTGCCCGTGGGCTCCTCCGGCGTCAGACAGGTGTTTTAAAGACCAGATTCCGGCTGGGGCCAGCGTCCCTCGCACGGCCCGCATGAGGCCAGCTGGGGAGGCCGAGCCGCGGCCTTGAGGTGCCGGCCAGTCCTTGCTCACCTCCCCCCAAGGCAGCAGTTCTGTCTCCTCCACTCCGGGCCAGCTCCTCTCTTGTGGTCACGGGGAATCTACTCTGGGGAAAAAATGCATCTTTGAAGCCTACTCACAAGTATTGATAGGACGAGAATCCGTGCGGTGGCTGGTGCGGGAAGGCCCCGATGGGCCAGCAGTGAGCAGGAATCGAGAGGAAACCACTTTGGGGGCGCAGTCCGGAGCTCTGCCCGTTTTCCAGCTGTTTCTGCCATCAGCACGCGCAGGGGAGGGAGTCACCGTAGGCTCCTTTCCTGCCGAGGGTTTCCTTGGTGCAAAGATGCTGGGCGGCACGGGGGCTTGCGCTGACTCTGCTACCGGAAGGGGAGAGGTTCTTCGTGGTTGGGGTGAGCTGGCTGCACACTGCAGTGTCAGGTTCCAGGCTGTCCTGCGGGCAGGGTGCCCTCATTTACCGTGAGCCTGCCGCGTTTGTGTTGGCCCTCTGACGCACGCGAGCCTGTCACCCAGCCACGTCCCGTTCACCCCTCAGGTCTGAGGTTGAGTGGCACCTCCTCCAGGAAGCCTTCCCTGATGCCCCCACCCCAGCTCGGTAGGGTCTCCCGCTGGTGCTTCCTGTGAACCCCGGAGGCTCCCTCTGACCTCTCGTCCCTCCACAGGCCTTGGCATGTCCTGCTGCTCGCTGAACCCTGTTGACCGTGTAGGTGGGGACGGAGAACCCCTGCCGTGTCATCACTGCCACGTCACAGATGAGGGCCTGGGACTCTGGCGAGCTGAGGGCGTTGCCAGGGTCGCAGGGACAGTCTGCAGCTGGATACGAAGCCGGGTTTAGTGATGCCAAGCCTGGCCCTCTGCCCCCGTGGAAGGCTGCGCCACGGGCACCCTGGGATGGCGCGCCGGGCCAGGGCCACGGGGAGACCTTGAGCAGAGCCTGCGAGCCCTGCTCCCTCTTGTAGGACACACGAGCAAGGGAGGTGGGCGGCCCACACCCCGTGGTCAGCTGCTGCCCTCGGCTCCTCCCCACCCCTGCCTGCGGCTCTGTGGACCCTTTTGGAAAACCTGTCCCTACCCTCCTGGGGATAGGCTGGCTGTGGGCACAGTCTGCAGGATCGTCTCCTCGGGGTTGTCTTATCAGCTCAGGATGCTGTAAACGTTGTCTCTGTCCCCATGTGTTGGAGAGAAACAGAGAACGTCTCTCGCCAGTCTCTTCTTCTGAGGGCACTAATCCCCTTCATGGGGCTCCACCCTCGTGACCTGATCACCTCCAGTGACAAATGCATTGTGGAGTAGGGCTTCAATACGTGAATTTTCAGTTCAGTTCAGTTCAGTCGCTCAATCATGTCCGACTCTTTGCAACCCCATGAACCACAGCACGCCAGGCCTCCCTGTCCATCACCAACTCCTGGAGTTTACCCAAACTCATGTCCATTGAGTCAGTGATGCCATCCAACCATCTCATCCTCTGTCGGCCCCTTCTCCTCCTGCCCTCAATCTTTCCCAAAATCAGAGTCTTTTCAAATGAGTCAGCTTTTAACATCAGATGGCTAAAGTATTAGAGTTTCAGCTGGAGTAGTATCTGGAACATCAGTCCTTCCAATGAACACCCAGGACTGATCTCCTTTAGGATGGACTGGTTGGATCTCCTTGCAGTCCAAGGGACTCTCAAGAGTCTTCTCCAACACCACAGTTCAAAAGCATCAATTCTTTGGCGCTCAGCTTTCTTTATAGTCTAACTCTCACATGCATACTGGGAAAAAAATATGAATATTGGGGGGATGCAAACATTTGGTCCATAGTGAAGGCTAGCTGTTGTCCAGTGACAGACCACCACAGTGGACTTGGTGGAAGTGGGGGGCCACTCCCAGGAGGGGCAGAAGTGATGATTGTGGCTCTGACAGTGAACCCAAAGTGTGGGGGACCTCCTCAGCCATGAGGGTGTGTGTTGTCCCCATTTCTCAGCTGAGGAGCTTGGGACTCAGCTATACTCAGCATTTGCTTCTCCTGGTAATGGACAGGGACCGTCATGTGTCAGACTCAGCATGACCTTTCTAAATGCTCAGTGCTATCAGATCTTTCCAGAAACACCCACCTAGCCATGAACACACTTGGGCTTGCAGTTTGTCCTCTGACTTGTGTAGCTGCTCAGGACCGTCCTCACACAGCTCCATGGCTGCTGTGGTGCCGACAGTCACCCCCAACATCCCTGCTTGCCCTTCTGCGGGATGTCAGCAGCAGTGTCAGCAGGGCTGGGAGTGTGAACACAGTGCAGGCAGAGCCCCGCCCTGCTCCAGGGGCTGGGGGCAGAGCCGCACCCTCCTTTGCTGTCAGAAACCCCGGGGAGGAGGTAGGGAATACACCGCAGGGCCGCAGGGCGGCCAGAGCTCCCGAGGATCTTCAGGGGCTGACGTCAGAGGCAAGGAGCCGGCGAGGGTGGAGAGATTCACGCTGCTCAGGGCACTGGGGTTGTGCTAGCAGTTAATAATGGAGTTACTAAGTCATCACTTCAGAGATAAGTGTGTATGTTGAAAAATTATTGCCAGGGCGTAAAAGATACAATTTTTGTTCCCCTTCCCATTAAAATGGCCATTAATCAGGGAGGGCAATGAAGCGGCTCTGAAACCCATCGGCCCTCTCCAGGTAATGGCTGCTGTCACCTCGTCCCCATTAGCAGCCGGGGGTTTGATGGATGGGGCCAGCCCAGAGCCCGGAGCCCACGAGCCAGAAATGCCGAGGCGGGGGCGGGGCATTCCTGGGTCAGGCTTAGACTGGAGGCTGGGACACTCACCAGACAGGTTCTCACTGTCTCTGTTCGTGTGTAGGTGACCACTCTGACCCTCAGTCTCTTTATCTGACATGGGGTGCAACATCACCTTCTCACGTGGCTGAGGATTCAGTGAGCCAGGCAGCTAACTTTGCAGCCCAGCGCCATACTCGTGGTCAGGGATCGGGCTGGGGGTCAGGGCTCAGGCCCACTTGCGTGCTGGCTCCTTCAAGGAGGCCCCTGTGAGGCTGGTGTGACTCTGAGCGCTGCTCGTGGGCTGACTCTCAGCGGTGGGGCCAGGGTGCTGGGGGGTGTGGTTTGCCACCCCTTGGGTTTGTGTGCTGGGGACAGCCACTGCCCCAGAATCCGGTGCCCCCAGCTGCGGTTCTGGGAGGGGATGGAGGAAAACAGGATCCACTCCCTGTTTCTCAGCAGCTCTTTCAAGTGTGAGGATGGAGTGCAGAGGCAGATGCCGCCTCTCAGAGGGGCCTGGGCTCAGACAGCCTGGGCCGCCGCCTCTCACAGGTGGTCCCCGGCAATGAGGACGCCTGTCGGGGCCACGGTTTCCTCATCTGGAAAGGCGAGACGATGGTCCTGACCCTGTGGGATTGTGCTGGAGACAAGTCACCCGTGCCGAGGCAGGAATCCACGTGACAGCAGAGGCAGTCGCAGCTGGGTGGGGCCGTGGGGACCCGCTCCCAGAGCAAGCTGTGTAGACGCCTGCCTGCTGTCTGGCCCCTTGGTTCCCCAGGATAAGAGAAGGGAAGGTGCAGTGGGGGCCTTTGGGGAGGGGGGAGGCCCTCGCCTGGGGCTGGGTGTCCTTCCGCCTCCCCGTGCTGTTCTGTAAAGTGTATCGGCATCCCAGGCCTGGGCGGGGCGTCTAGTCCTGCCCCAGGGATTCTGGTACCTTCTGGGCAGTGACTCATGCCGCTGGGCGGCCTCGCCTCGGATCAGTGGGGAGCTCTGGCGCTGCCTGTCTGCGGCTGGGTTTGAGATGCCGCCTGTGTTTGGACATGCCTTCGGCTCACCTCTTACCTGCCAGATGGGGCAGGGCAGGCCCAGCCCGCTCCCCACCCTGCTGCGTGTTATCAGTCATCAGGCATCGCAGCTGTGGTAGCAGGGAGGCGTGCTGAGGGGGAGGGGAGGCCGCGTTCACAGACGGTGAGTGGCCGGGGCGACCCACTCCTCCAGCTCCTCTGCCACCTTGTGGTCTGACACGCTTCCCGGCCCCCGGGAACCTCAGTTCAGTTCAGTCGCTCAGTCACATCCGACTCTTTGCGACCCCATGGACGGCAGCACGCCAGGCTTCCCTGTCCATCACCAACTCCCGGAGTTTGCCCAAACTCACGTCCATCGCGTCGGTGATGCCATCCAACCACTTCATCCTCTGTCACCCCCTTCTCCTGTCCTCAATCTTTCCCAGCATCAGGGTCTTTTCCAATGAGTCAGTTTTTCGCATCAGGTAGCCAGAGGATTGGAGCTTCAACTTCAGGAGCCTCAGGGCCTCACTTAGCAACCCTGCTGTCATGCCTGGAGGCGAGGCTGCTGTGTGTTGGCCTCCGATCAGGACTGGATGAGCCCACCTTTCGGGGCGGGGCTGGGGTCCGGCGGGCAGATGGACGAGTTGGGTCCACCTCTGCTCACCCGCTTTCAGCTGTGAATCCTGAGCCTCAATTGTTCCTCTGTGAAATGGGAAGATCGGCAGGAATGTCTCCTTGGTGGATGTAGCAAGGAGGAGGAGGGGGAAGTTTAAATCGTTAAATAGAAATAAGCCTCGTAAAGACTTGGCTGGGGCAGGGCTGGACACATGTCCGCAGCGGTTGTCATGAGGCCAATCAGAGCAGGGCCTTGCGCCCTGCTTCCAACGCTGTGTCTGCCTGGAGGGTCCTGGGTGGCCTTTGCCAATCGCTTGCATCTCCCGAGCCGGGGTTTAGGTTTCCCGTCTGCAGAGTGAAGACTTTGGACCAGATGGTTGCTAAGCTCCTTCTGCTACGGACTTGGCGTTTTCCTGGCTGATTCCTGCAAGCCTTCCGGGTCGGGAAGAGCTCTAGTTCAGGTCCCCACCCCAGTCCTCTCCCACTCCTGTGCCTTGACTTTACGGATCAGGGACCACAGACGGTCAGTGCCCGGGGCCCTTGGACGGACACTGTCTGTTGCAGGGATCCCGCGGTGGGGGCTCTGGACGCTCCACCCTCTCCTGACCCCTCCCTGTGTCCCATGAGGGCCCCTGGCTCCAGCTTCCCTCCCGGCCTCTTCTCTCCTGGCTCCCAGGCGTACGGAGCGCTGCCCCTGGCCTCTCCTGCCTCGACTGGTCCTAGGACTGCTTCTCCTCGAGGTGCCAGGGGCTGGGCTGGTACCCCTGCACGCTGGTCGCTGGTCGGGGCAGACGGCACCTTAGCTGGTTGCAGCCGGGAGGGGATGGCGCCAGGGAGCGGGGTCTGCCGCTCAGCCCTCCTCTTGCAGCTCTTCCTAGGGTGTCAGGAAGGGGCACCCCACCCAGTGAGGCCTCAGAGACACAAAGAGGGTGCGGGTGCTGGGGGCTGAGGACACAGGGCGGAATGGGGGTGGGGTGGCCCCGCCCCTCCTGGGCTCAGCGTGGCGGTCAGCTGGTCTCCAAGGCCCTGGGCTGCTCGCCCCTCCAGGCGCCTGGTCCGGGGCTGGTCACGGCTGTGATGTCCCTGGGGGCTTCTGCTTGGCCCCTGCTTTGGGTGACCCCTGTGCCCCGTGCCCAGGATCCGAGCCCTTGGTAACCAGGTCACAGCCCCTCGTTCCCAGCAGGAAACTGGGGCCCGAGGTGGGGGCGGATGGTTGGGGGAAGGACGGAGCTGGCAGCGGAACCAGCCTGTCCCCCGTGACCACCCTCCCGGGGTAAGCGGGGGCTCAGGCTTTCTCCTGGTGCGGGGGAGGCGGCAAGGACAGACGCTTGGTGTCCCTGCTTTTGCAGGGCCTCCTGTATGTTTCGGGAGCCCGACTCCGGCGTGGTCCCTGACCGCAGTGGTGAGGCCTCGGTCACGTCACCGTACCCTCTGGGCTTCGGTTTTCTCAGCTTGCAGAGACTAGCAGCCCCTCTGGCGGGTGGCCGTGGAGACGCCGGGTCCACGCACTGGGAGACCGAGGTGTGCAGGTGCTGGCTGCCCTGGAGGTGCGCCGTGGGCAGGGGCCTGTGAGGCCAGCGGCTCAGGCCCCGTAGGGCCCCCGGCTCGGGGACCCCGTGTGTCGACATTCAGCCCTCTGTCTGTCCGTGTCGCAGACGTCAGCGCCTGCAGAGACCGAGGCGTGGAGACTGGCCGCTGCTCCCGAGGCTCAGGGTGGTGTCTTCTCCCTGCATTTGAGGGTCTTTTCTTGATCTGGACCCAGCAAGTGAGGAAGCTAGATGTGGGGCGTGGTTTCAAGTCTCACTGGAAGCTCGGTTCAAGGGCAGGAGAAAGCAGTGGCCAGTTCCGAGATGTTGATGGACTTTTTTTCCTTATTAGCCTTTTTCGTTCCTCGTAAATCACTCTGAAGCTCCGACCCACTAAGGATGGCCAGACTGCCCTCCCTTGCCACCGGTCACCTGGCCCCACGAGTGGGTTTTCATTTTGCTGTTTCGCTGTCTTGGGGCCTGGAGTCCAGCCCCCTCCCCTCTCCCAGCCTCCTTCTGGCTCCCTGGAAGGAAGACCCCATCTGTAGGGCCTGCGGGCGCATGCCGCAGGTGGTGGCTGAGATGACCGCGTTCCCCACCTGCTTTTGTTTCCTGGCCTCTTGGCAGCAGAGCTTGAACACGGAGCGTGGACGCCCATGGTCCATCACGAGTCCCTCCTCGCCGCCGCTTGTCATTCTGAAGGCAGTGGCAGCAATGTCTCTGACCTTGCTTTCAATGAGAAAAGAGAAAAAAGCAGAAGGGCAATGCTGGCGGCTGAGCTGGAGAAAGCCGTTTATAATGATTTGCTTCTGAATATGCAGCCGTGTTGGCTGTAGATTTCCCCGGCTGATAGAGAGTTTCCGGGGCAACGTATTTAAATGAGCTTGATGGTCTTGGCCGTTTGGCTCCGAGGCGCCGCTGTGTGTTTGCCATGTCTGGTCCTGGCTGATAGGGGGGTCTTCCTGGTCTGTGCCGTTCCCGCTTAGCGATTCCTCAGAATGGCGGGGCGCCCCCCTGACCACGCGGGGCTGACGGACCCGCCCACTCACCAGCTGACCAGCGACTGGGCAGCCGGGCCTTTTAAAGGCCGAGGTGTGTCCCTGTCCATCCTTCCTCTGGATCATCTCCGTGGGGTCCTCGGCTCACGTCCTGAGTTGCAGGGCAGAGACTTGAGAATCCGCCTTGCAGGTCAGGGCCGTGCATTCAGTCCCTGGTTGGGAACTGAGATCCCACAACTCGAGAGCCCGGTGCTGCAGAGCCCAGGGCAGAGTGACGCACGCCTGGTGATAGTAGAGCGTCGGGGAAGGCGGCGCCTGGGCCGGGCCGGCTCCCACCGGGGACGGCCGGACCGTTCAGGGAGGGCCCGGCGTGCAGGGCGTGTGCACGGTGCGTGCGTGTGTGGCCTCTTGTGTCGCGCAGACCTTCTGGGACCCAGTGTGACGGCGGCTTTGCCACCTTTAACCTGAGGCTTTCGAGGTCGCCCCAGAAGCAGGGAAGCTTTGTGAGCCGTGCCTGAGAGTAGCCCCCGGGAGGTCTGCTCCCATCGGGCTGACCTCAGGGACTGCGGGAGAGGCTGGGAGACGCGGTGCAGGGGGCCTGGAAGAGGAGCGCGGGGTTTCGCTGTCCTCTGCTGGCTCCCGTGATGGAGGCAGGGCCCTTGTTCTCTCTGGTCCCCAGTGTCTGCGTCCGATGCGTGGAGAGCGGGGGAGAGACATTCCATGCAGGAGTCACGTTTGCGTCATGTTCATCCCAGTGTATTGCGTGGCACTTAGTAAGGGCTTGATAAACGATAGCTCGTGTTCTTGTCATTAAGATATAGGATTGGGAGGCGGGTTCTCATTGGACCTCTGCTGTTGATCCTGTCTGTCCATCCACCCACCTGTCCATCTGTCCTTCCCTCCAGCCACACGCCATCCACGCACCCGCCCCCTCTCTGCTTACCCACTCACCCACATCCCCAAACGTTCTTCGAGCATCTTGCAGTCACCCTGTTCTCAGGCCGTCATATGAACTCGGTGAGCCGCAGTCTTTCTCGTCTGTGAAGAGGCAGCTCAGAGCCTGCTTTTAGGGTCAGACGTGATAGCTGCTGCAGTATGACCTTGAGCGAGTTTGTGGGTCCCTGGGCCTCGATTCCTGTCTGTAAAATGGGGGCACAGTTTCAGTCCAGCCCGTCTCCTGGGAGGGAGTCTCCTGGGGCTCTTGGAGCTCTGAGACGGTGCCAGTGGGAGGTAAAATGTCCCTGAATCTGATCCATCCTCTGTTATGATCCGGCCACAAGGCCCGGGGCTGGCACATATCAGGGTGCATTGAATGTTTGATGAGTGAATAAGTCAGGGAAGCGAAGTCCCTCGTATCCTCTAGACTGACTGAAAATAAAGCTCCCTGAGATAGTGTTTTACTTCTCTTTTCCAATATTGTCTGTCCTGTCTTGTCTGTTCCCATCTCATCCTACTTCAGTGAGAAAAATGCCCTTGGGACCTGTCTGAGTTTATGCCTCACCAGCAGGTCAGCACCTGCAGTTCGCAAACCCTGCCCTGGAGAGGTAGGAGGTGAGTCCTCCCCTGAGTTAGAGCCCTTGTCCCCCCAGGAGGCTGACTGCTGCAGCCCAGGGACCCAAGCAGAGGAGGGCTGGCAAGCTGGGCAGCCTGCAGCTGACTCTGCCCACTCAGGGCACAGCCTGCAAGGCTGCTGTCTGACTGCGTCTCCCCACGTTTCAGCAGAGGCTTTGGCAAAGGGCTGCAGAGTCCAGGCCTGCCTGGAGGCCTCCGAGTGATGCTGCCTTCTAAAGGCAGAGTCCCCACCCTCTCTGTCTGTCTATCCCCACCTTGGCCTTCGGCCTCTGCCTTTTCAGCCCTCATCCTGAACTTCTCTTTTGAAGTCGAGCCTGGAACCAGACCTTTCACCCCCTTCCTGTGCTTTCATCCAAATAAGGGCAGGTTCCTGTGTGTGTGCGAAGTCTCTTCAGTCACGTCCGACTCTGTGCCCCCATAGACTGTAGCCCTCCAGGCTCCTCTGTCCATGGGGCTCTCCAGACAAGCATACTGGAGTGGGTTGCCGTGCCCTTCGCCAGGGGACCTTCCCGACCCAGCGACTGAACCTGCATCTCCTGCATTGCAGGCAAATTCACTACTGCTGAGCCACCCGGGAAGCCCAAGTCGGTGGAGGGGGTGAGTCAACCCTAAATCGCCGTGTGGATCTCCTCCACCCCTGGTCGTGCAAAACGCGCTTCTGCAGGCGTTCGTGAGCACCTGCTGCAGGCCAGACGCCTGGCACACGTTCCATCGAGTCTAGCAGTCTCATGGGAGGGGTGCACTCGTCCCCATTTCACAGACGGGCAGACTGAGGCCAGTGGCTGGATGTGAACCCAGGACGGTGCAGGCTGTTCCCCACCAGCAGGCCATCTGACTGCAGCCCAGACCCTTCCAGTCCCCGCCGCCCCCACCTCGCCCCACGCCTGCTCCGCGGGGGGGCACCCTCTGGGCTGGGCCTGGGAGTCTCCATTCTCAATCTCCTCCCATGAACTCGAGGAAGCCGACTGGCCAGCGGTATCTGGGAGTCTGTTTGCCCGGATGCAGGCTGGTGGGGTCCCACCTCGGGGCCCGAGCAGTCCGCGCCTGGTGGGGCCCAGCGAGACTGCCATCCAGAGTCCAGGCCTCAGGCCCCGGGCTCTGCGCTGTCAGAACCATTCTTAGTCCTTCACCAAGTGGAGGGGCTGAAACATTGAAGGTCACAGTCGAGGCAGGAGGTAGACGCGCGAACAGCACGGACATCCGCGGCTTTGGGGAGCTAGCCGTGCGGGTGTCTGCTCCCGGCATGACAGGTCCCCGGGGGCACACACCCTCCTCCCTCTGATTCCCTGCCTGGCCTCTGCACACACGGTCCTCTGCTCGCCTGGGGCTGAGGCTCCGTGGGCCCCGCGGGACCGCTGAGCCCAGGAGTCTGAGCCTTTTGTGTAGAGGGAGGGGGGAGGAGGGCAGGACGAGCAGGTGTGCGTCTTTTCACTCGTTATCAGGGATGCAGACGAGAAGGGGAGATAGAAGATGGGGAAATGTCATCCTTTGACATTTATGTTTTCAGAGGAGCTGGCAGGGACTGTGAGCCGGGAGGTTTTTGATCATCATGGGAGAGGCAGGCCTCTGGGGAAGCCCAGCTCTCACCCCAAGGGTGGGGAAGGCACCGGCCAGAGATGCCTCCGGGAGCCGCTAGGGTGCTTCGCGACACCTGCTCCCTAACCTTTCACTGGGACCCCGCCCCTCATCTGACCCCGCGGCTCTCAGGGGTCTGCTCCCTGCATCCCCTGCCCTGGTCCCCCCAGGTGAGACCTGAGGTTTCCGTTTCTGCACAGATGCTCAGGACGGACCAGCAAGGGACGGGGCGCCCCAGGCAGAGCTGGGACGGCTAAGCCCGGTGAAGGAGCTGGCCCCGTCTGGCGACCGGAATCCAGAGCCCTTCAGTAACCGCTGGTGACAGGCTCCAGCCTGGAGCAGAGCGGCTGAGAGCTCAGGGCCTAGCGTTGCGGTGGTCGCGGCAGCTGCAGAAGCTGTTCTGTCCCCTGAGACTGGGGACCCGCAGACACACGGACCCGTCTCCTGGCCTCGGCTTGCTCACCGGTGGCAGCTGCCCGCTGTCCTGGGCTCTGCCCGTAGGAGACGCAGCCCCGACCCCAGGTCAGCAGACAGACTTCGTCTCCCGAGCCAGTGCTGACCGGTTGCTGGTGTCCTGTTTGGACTCTGCAAGGAGGATCCTAAGTTCTGTCTGGCTCCGGGCGGAGGAGTGCAGCAGTTGACTAGTGATGTCTGCCATGGTAGGCGTAGGCGTGGGGTGGCACATGTGCCCTCCAGTTCCCAAACCCTTGGGCCCCGACACTTCCAGCATTCTGTCTAGTGACTGTAAGGACATCGAGCAATATTGCTTTAATTTTTGTCCTTCCTAAATATTTAGAGCCCTTAAAAGCCAAGAATAACAGCAGAAGCCAAGTCGCTCACTATTTGTGAAAGGCCTCTTGGCGCGCCTGAATGTGGGGCCCCCGGCTGGGCCAGCTGCACAATCAGCCCATTGAGTCTTGTCTGGGGAAACAGACCGGCCCCTGAAACAGCACGCCTCCCGGAAGTCAGCGCACAGCGCTTGGCTTGTTGGGTGAGTCCGCCGTCTTGCCGGCTGAGAAAGGGCCCTTCTATACAGTGCGGGGTTCTCTCCCCTCTTTTAAAAAATTGCCGCAGGACAGAGAGCAACCTCACAGGAGGTCCGAGACGCGTGTCCCGGGTGGGGGCTTGGGGAGGTGACCTGGCCTCGGGTTTCCCATGTCCCACGTGTGCATGGCCAGCCTCAGGGGTGTGAGGATTCGCTGGGATTACGCACATGAAAGGCTGATTTGGCTCAGTTTCTGGGGCACCAGCGCCCAGCAGAGGGTGTCTGTGAATTTAGCCAGTGGTCATCACAGGCCGTGTTCACATGCCCTGGCCTCAGATGCACGTGTGCGTGGACACACGTGCACACACACACACCCGTGTACACGCGGCAGGCTCTCAGAGTCGAGACCTGTCTCTCTGCCTCCTCGGTGTGTGGTCTCACCCAGCGGGCTCCCCGTCAGTCCCGCTGGGAATTGTGAGCAGCTTGTGTGACCCGCGAATCACGCTTGAGCGTGTAACACTCTGTGTTCGGGTCAGCCGTGCTGTCGCCTGGCCCCGTTTCCCCGTGACCATCTGTGGAGCCTCGTCCTTGCTTGCCCTGGTCATCGGAAGATCTGTGGGTTGGCTGTGTTGAGGCCTCTGAGGCTGGGAGCCGGGTGGGTCCTGTGTGTCTGGAGGGGGCTGGTCACGGCAAGACCGGGGCGGGCTGGGGCAGGGACCCCAGGACTTCGGCACATCTGTCCATCCAGGGAGAGCCTCCGGGGATGCCCTTGTGCAGTCTGAACCTGGGGGTCCTTGTTTTCCGTCTACACCCTGATCCTCTAGCTAGCTGGGCATCTGTTTAAATGGTCCATACGGAAAGATTGGAGGGGCTGGAAGGGAAGGGAGCTCTACGCTGGGATGTTTGCCTCTATGCTGCACTCCGGGCTGTTGAGTGATTTTGGGCGAGTCACTTGACGTCTCTGGGTCTCTGTCTCCCCACCTGTGAAATGGGTCAGCACCCACCGTGAACAGGAGTTATTATTAAACCACATGGTGCCTTCCAGAGCAGGAGCCTGGGGGGAACCTCTGTGGTCGTGATGTGTGTGCACACCGGGGGTGGCCCGGATGGGGCAGACCCTCTCCTGGGGGAGAGGAGAGCGGGACTCAGTGAGTGGCTGGGGGCAGGAGATGGCAGAGGGGCTGTGAGCCCAGGCCTGGGCTCCAGGGCACTGCGCCGGGCGTACACGGCTCTCAGCAGACGTTAGTGCCCCGAGACGGCGCATCCTGCCCGACAAATACAAAGCAGGTGTCTTGCCTAAAAACATCTTATGCTCTGCTTTTTTTTGTTCTTGAGATGAAACGTGCTTTAGTAACTGTTCTCAACATCTACAAAACACTTCATTACTGTTTCTTGATGACTTCCGGCTTTCTCATGAAATTACAGAAGCGTCTTTTCGTCTCCCCCTCCAGGTCATCTCCGCCGTGTCAAGACTCTCCCTGCACAACTTGGCTCAGAACAAAGGGATCAGGTGAGCTTCGCGGAGCGCGCAGCAGGGCGCCCACCTCTTCGTCCTCGTCTGGCCCGCGCGTGCCCTGTCACAGATACTGGAGTTTTGAACAGATACCCTTGGCCCTTGTCTTTCTCATGAATTTTCAACGTGTTGTCAGGTTGCCTGTTGGTGGTGGCTGGAAGGGGTGGGGAGGATGGGCGAGGCTTTAGCTCACACCCGGGAAATCTTGCAAGCCTGTTACTGATGGCTGCAAAATCTCTTTCGATTTAGGTAATGAGATCAGCAAATTAATCCTTTCACAGATCATCGCCTACCTAAATGCCCTCTCCACACGTCAGAGCTGGGTTTTGCCTCCAATGAAGTAGCAGTGTTTGTTTGTGGAGTTGGGGCTGAGCCAGGGGGCCTGCCTGCCTGTGGCTGTGGGCCTCCCTGGCAGGAATCGCCCCACTCTTGGCTTTAATTCTGCTCAGATTTGCAGAGTTCCATGGCCCTGGGGTCTGATCTCTGACACATGGATGTTGGGGGGTGGGGGGCCCTGGGACTGAGGGGGCAGAGGCGTCTGGGGGCATGGGGGATGCCGGCCACAGAGGACAGGGGAGGGCAGCCCCAGGTGAGACCTGGTCATTGCAGATTCTGACCCTCAGAGCGGGGTCAGGGAGACCAGGTTCCACACTCGATGGGGATGAGCCTAGGGCCTGCCTCCTTCGGTGTCCCTGGGTCTTGGGCCAGCAGGGTGGGAGTGAGAGGTTTGGGAGGGCAGAGACGGCTCCTCCTGAGGGCACATGGGCTGGGGGGGTCTCACCTGGGTGGGTACCGGCGACTTTGTGAGAGTGGTTCAACTCTGGAGGGGCTCCCCCCTGGTGTTGTCATTGGGTCCCTGCACACTCATGGACTGGGGGTCCCAAAACCAGGATGTCTCCTGCAACAGGGCCCTTGGTGGGGTTATTTGCCCAGGTCCAAAGAGTCATGGGAACAGATGCAAATATTAGGGAACCCACCCAGAATCTATTTTCCTGTTGAGTTCTCCAAAGACTAAGAAGTCTGAGTTGAAGTCCGAGTTCACTGAATTGAGTTTTTTTTTAAATGTCAGAGGGACGACAGGCTGTTTAAAAATGCTGTTGCGCTGCTACTAAACACATAGTCGAGAATATTTATAACACGGTTAGGCTGTAAAGAATAAGGTTAGGATGAAACCCCTGTACCACCACCCGGCCCACGTTCCAGAACGTTGCTCTGCCTGTGAGGCCCCCAGCTGCGTGGATTGGTTTTCAGTATAGCTTTCGTCTGTAATAGGGATAGTTTAAAAATGTGTAGTTTAAAAAAGTGAGTCGTTGGCGGATACACAGACAGTTCGTGGGTTTTCTTGTTTGTGTTTTTCCCAGGAGCGGTCGTCCGCTCTTTGCCCCACTAGCCGGGACGACAGGCTGCGTTCCGGGGGCCTCCCCCCGGTTCCAGCGTGTCCGCCACCTGTGTGCGTGTAGGCAGGAATGGAGTTCGTGCCACAGAAGTCAGTCATTTTATCCACTTTGTCATGTGACTCGAGAGTGTGATCTTTTCTCTCCATCTCATAAAATCCTCCTGGTTGGGGCCCGGTGTCGGGGAGCTCAGGGGTGCTCCTGGGGCGGATGAGACAGTGGCTTTGCTCGGGTGCGGTCCTGCTGTGGGCTGAGCGCAGCGCCAGCCTCCCCACGCCCTGCCCTGCGGGCAAGAGGCCGGTGACCGAGGCCGTGACCGCCTTGTCTGTTGGCTCCCGGAGCCTCGGGTTCCCTGGGGTTGACAGTTGGCCAGGGAGTCTGCTGGTGGCTTAGGAAGTGGCAAGGGGCCTGAGAGTGTGCCGGTGACCTCTGCGCAGTGTGGAGGCCCCTGAGGGGCTGGGCGGCACCCTGACCCCTCCGCCCCGCAGTCCCAGGGCCCCTGCCCCACGACACAGGTGCCTCCCCGCCGCTCCTGCGCTGGGTGGGCAGAGGCCAGCTCTCCGAGGCTGGCCGGTGGGCTTGGAAATGCGCCTCCTTCCCTCTGTCTTCCGGGCAGCATGCGGGCACAGTGGCCCCCCTGCTGGGGAATGAGGACCCCAGCCCCTCGGGTGACGGTGAGCAGAGAGCACGGCGGTCCAGCCTGCAGAGCGGGTGAGAGCCGGCTTCAGTCTGGTGGGCTGCGCGCCTCGTGTGGGCGGCTCCTCGCAGAGCCGGTGGGAGCGGGGGAACCCAGGGGGCGTCCCAGGGTTCATTCTCGAGGCTGAGCCCGGAGGTCGGTGTTGGCCCGCAGGAGGGCTCAGTACCGTTCCAGTTTGCTGTAATGACGTCACAGGGCCTGTCGGGGCCGTCGGGACACCTTTGGGCCTGATGACTCACGGAACTCAGCTAAGCTGTTATCCTCAGGGTTCTGGTCTATTACAGCGCAAGGAGGCAGGTCCAGATCAGCAGATGGAAAAGGCACATAGACAGGAGTCCAGGAGAGACGCGGCACAGACTTCCGGGTCTCCTCTCCCCAAGGACTTGCATGGACAGTGCTTAATTCTCCCAGAATGATGTGTGACATCATAGATGGGAGTTGCCAGCCAGGGAGGCGCCCTTGAGCTTTGGTGCCCTGGTTCTCATTGGGTGTGGGTCGTGTAGACACGGCTGACTGCCCCTGTTGGGGTGACCTTAGCTTCCAGCCCTTGCACAGGTCCAGCTGATACTGTGGCCCTGAGGTCCCCCATAAACCCCATCATTTCTCAGACCCTCTGGCCTGGCCTGGGGCCCCCCAAGGTAGACAGAGATGCTGTAATCAGCAGGACGTCCCACGGGCTCAGAGGTCCCTCTCAGCAGCCAGGCCAAGGGCCTGACCTTTCTTGGACACGCAGGGTGTGGGCAGCCTGGGGGTTGCTGCGTTAACCCTTTGTTGCACATGGGGAGGGAGGTGAGGGGGTCGGGAAGGTGTTTGCGGACCAAAGGTGGGGACAGGACCCGCTGACCGGAGCAGCACCTTTGCAGGAAGAGCTGCCCAGCTCGCCTGTCTCCTCCTCGCCCTTGTCACTGAACGTGCCCCGGGCCCCATCTCACCCGGCCTTTCTCCCTCCCTGTCTGAGCTCCAGTCCAGAACTTTCCCGGGGTCCTTTCCCTTCGTGGCTCCCAGGGACAGGCCCTCCGGCACGCCCCGCAGCTCACCCTCCCTGGGCTGGGAGGTGGGCTCCGGCCGCTCCGGAGCGGGACGCGTTTGAGCAGCTCCGCGCAGGCCGAGGGTTTCACAGGCGATGTGTCGGCCTGGAGCCAGCCCCACTCACACAGAACCCTGACCGTGCTCTCCGTTTGAGAGCAGTCCATGGTGTCGGTAATTAGAAAGAGGGGCTCCTCTAGCCAGACTCTTCTGTTTTAAAAACCCGCAGACGGAGCCCACAGCCCTGACGAACCTCTCCCGCGTTTCTTTCATGCCTGGAGAGGAGCCCAACGCGCTCCTTTAAAAAATGATCATTTCACAACTCTTGCTCTGTGCATCATGAGCTGATCTCCCACAAAAGCCCCAGTTATGCTTCTCAGGGGCTGATGAATAGGAGGCTTAATCTAAGAGCCCCACCCCGGTGCCGGCTGGGGGAGCAGGAGTGATGGCGGGGGGCTCTGGGGAGTCATCCAGCCCAGTGTGTGGGGATGGGGGTCCTTGTCACAGTCGGAGCTGGCCCTCCAGATTGAAGGATGTCCTGTTCGGGGGTCGTCACGGCTCTGCATGCCTGGGAAGGAGGAGATGGCAAAGGGCGGGACCCTCTCTGGGCCTGAAGTCGAACGGTGAGACCAGGGCGCCCTCAGCCCTTGGAGGTCTCATCTCTCAGCCCCTGCTTGCCGAGTGGTCTTAGGCAGGGGTATTCTTGGAGCCTCTGTCTCTGCTTCTGTGGGCTGGGGAGGGTCCCCCTGCCGCCCAAGGTTGCCGTGAGCCTGCACCCTGTGCAGCGTGATTACTGCTGCCCCGGACACCCTGTGGACACCCACGGGCTGCCGGCCTTTCGGTGGGCTGAAAGGTGGCCCCAAAAGATACACCCGCCTCCTAGCCCCCAGACCCTGTGTGACTGGGGAAAGGTTCTCTGCAGGTGAAGTTTTATAAACGGAATTTCACCTGTAAACGTAAGGAGGAGGCAGGAGGGTCAGAGGAAGGAGACGTGATGACAAGCGGAGGTTGGAGGGGTGTGGCCACGGGCCGGGGAGTGCGGGTCATCTTAAAGCTGTGAAAGGGCCAGGTTCTCCCCTGGCGCTCCCGGAAGGAGCCGGCCCTGCCGACCCCTTGATCTGAGTCCATGAGATGCACTGTAGACTCCTGACATCCGGATCCGCAAGGTAGTAAACCCGAGCTGTTTGAGCCGCTTTTGTGAGAGCAGCGCTGGGGGGGCCGGTGTTGGACGTGGGCCTGAGGATCCGGTGTGAGGCCATCGTGGGGCCCAGGGCGTGGGCCTCTGCACCCACCCCCGTGGGGTCGGCATGGTGGGCTCGGCTCTGGGTCCGCAGGGGACGCGAGCGCTCCTGCAAGCCAGGACCAGCCTCCATCCCTGACTCCCTGGTCCTAACCCTGCCCAGCCCCTCTCTCCTGCTCTCTGGCTTTTTACTGAATTGCAGAAAAATTCACGGAACATACATTTCATCCCTTTGAGGGGTGTATCTTGCTGTTCTCACATTCACCCCCTTCCCTCCCCACCGCCCCGAGTCTCATTCCCAAGCATGTCACACCTGGATGTAGGATCCCACCTGCTGGGGCAGTGGCCCCTGTAGGGTTCCCCACCCTTCGGGGGTGCGGGGGGCTCCATAGAAGGTTCTAGAAGGGAGGAGTAGCAGGGAGGGAGCTCCTGTCTGGAAGGCCTTGGAGGAGGTGAGGTGAGGGTGGGGGAGGAGGTGCCGTCAGGCCTGGTCAGTTTTGTTTCAAGGCTCCAGTCTGAGGCTGTCACTGGGCCGGTGGGGGGAGCCTTATGCCTCAGAGGGGCCGCACGTTGTGAGGTGGGCCCCCCGCCCCCCCGGTGGGGACGGGGCTCTGTCTGGCACGTCCCACCCCCTCAGGGGTCAGGGGATGGAGGTGGAGGACGGGGGAGGGACGCGGGGAGGGAGGGGGGACGTGGGGATGGGGAGGGGGACGGGGGTGGGGGACACGGGGGCTCCTCCTCTAAAACCTCGCTGGCCCTGCCTGCATCTTGATCTAGGATCTCTGGCCTCCCAGCCCCGGGAGATTGAATTTCTATTGTTTCAAGCCCAGGGTGTGGGTTTTGCGGAGAACAGAGCTCTGAGACAGGCGGGGGTCCCCTCTGTGTGGGGGTGCAAAGCTGCCCCCTCTGAAAGCTGACCCCACCCCACCCCACCCCTGACCTGGTCCTCGCACAGCCCCTGTGGGTCAAGACTTGAAGGTCGAGGCAGAGGCCAGCGGCTGGCAGGGAGCTTGGGGTTCAGGGACCCGCCCCCGGTTATCAGGGGCGGGAGGTGGACAGCGGCGTCCTCTCTGGCGGGTTCTGTGTCCCCGGCAGCGGTTCAGTGGGGGGCTGTAAAAATGTCCACGTGCCCTGGAGCCCCAGCTCCTCCCGCCCCCAGGTCTGTCCTCCCCTCGAGGGAGCGAAGATCACTTCACTGTGTAACAAGCAAGACAATCAAAGGCTGCCTTCTCAGCAAGCGCCTCCATGAAACATTTATCGGGCAGCTGTGTCACGTTACTGGCTCGTTTTCAGACACAGGGAGGGAAATCGCGTCATGCTTTGCGCTGGGATTTATCCGTGTGCGGAAGGCACATGAGGGTTATTGAAGAATGCCCTGAACAGAATGGATGTCCCAGTGCGGCCAGTGGTGTGGGGGATGTGACCCCCCGCCCAGCTCTGGGGCCCGGCCAGCCCTGCTCTCTGCTCCCAGCTGTGGCCGGTGGGAGGGACCAGCCCAAGTCTGTGCCGCGTCAGGGGGCTGCCCAAGCCAACCAATCAGAGACGCTGCCTTGAGATACAGCATCATCAGCAAAAGGCTTTCCGGTGCTTTGGGTACATCTGGTTACGGAGTGTGAAGGTGGTACTCGGACAAGTCTGAGGCCCGCTCATCTCATCATCAGAAGAGTGAAAGTGAAAGTCGCTCAGTTGTGTCCGACTCTTTGCGACCCCATGGACTATACAGTCCATGGAATTCTCCAGGCCAGAATACTGGAGTGGGTGGCCTTTCCCTTCTCCAGGCGATCTTCCCAACCCAGGGGTCAAACCCAGGTCTCCTGCATTGCAGACAGATTCTTTGCCAGCAGAGCCAAAAGGGAAGCCCAAGAAAACTGGAGTGGGTAGCTTATCCCTTCTCCAGCAGATCTTCCCGATCCAGGAGTCGAACCAGGGTCTCCTGCATTAGAGGCGGATTCTTTACCAACTGAGCTATCAGGGAAGCTACATCGGAAGAGGGGCTTTGGTAACAGAGGGGCACTCCCCCCTTGGGTCGCTGGGCTGTCCTTCTCACTGTGGGGCTCTTCTAGTTGAGTCCCTCTGCCACGCCAGCTGCTGCTGTGGTCAGCGCAGGCCAGGATGGTTAGTGCCAGGGAAGAGCCCCCGAGGCTCGCTGACTTGCCACAGGGAACGTGTGGCTGGGCGGTGTTCCCCCCTGTGCCACTTGCCCCAGAGCCAGGCTGACGGATGGCGTCCTGCTGGAGCAGAGGGGCAGCTGTGGCCGGGAAAGGAGACCCAGCAGGTCACCCACGGGCTCCTGCAGCCTCTGCCCCGCGGGCGAAGCCGGGACGTCCGGCCGCCAGAGTTCACCCTGCCCCCCGGTATGACAGTGCTGAGTGGGTGCTGCTGGGTCCCATTTTAGAGATGGGGAGACTGAGGCTGAGAGGCTGAAGGGCTGGCCTGAGGTCAGGTGCTGAGGGAGAGGTGGAGGGAACCCAGATACAGCCCCACCAGGCTGCCTCCGAGGGGCCGCCACCCTGTCCAGCCTTCGGCCCGTGAGCCTGTGCGGCCCACGCCTGCCCGCCGCCTGCCCGACTCCCTCACTTCCGGGTCCACGCTTGCCTCCGGGGTGACCACCAGCACATGCCGTGCATTTTCAGGCAACTTGTAGCAGTATTTTGACAGGAGAGAGAGGACTCTTAAAATTAACCATCTGGCTTCTCTTATCATTCCTTATTTAGGCCCTGTTGGTTATCATTCCGCCTCCTTTTATTTTTGGACTTCCCTGGTAGCTCAGACAGTAAAGTATCTGCCTACAATACGGGAGACCTGGGTTTGATCCCTGGGTCGGGAAGATCCCCGGAGAAGGAAATGGCAACCCACTCCAGTCTTCTTGCCTGGAAAATCCCATGGACTGAGGATCCTGGTAGGCTACAGTCCATGGGGTCGCAAAGAGTCGGACATGACTGAGTGACTTCATTTTTCTTTTATTTTTATGGATTCATTCATTTAGCTTTAAACTGTTTTTAATTCTCACAAGCTTGATATCAGGCACCCAAGCTAGACCCTTCTAGCTCGCGGAGTGCAAGGAAGCCTGTGACCACCCGCTGCTCTCCTCCGTCCTGCCCCCGTGGCCCCGACAAGAGGAGACCCCTGCCCTCCACCTCCCGCCTCCATCCCTGGGGTCTTGTGAGCTTGCTGCTGTTGCTTGTTCAGTTGCTCAGTCGTGTCCGACTCTCTGCGACCCCATGAACTGCAGCACGCCAGGCCTCCCTGTCCATCACCAACTCCCGGAGTTCCCTCAAACTCATGTCCGTCGAGTCGGTGATGCCATCCAGCCATCTCATCCTCTGTCATCCCCTTCTCCTCCTGCCTTCAGTCTCTCCCATCATCAGGGTCCAATGAGTCAGCTCTTCGCATCACATGGCCAAAGTATTGGAGCTTCAGCTTCAGCATCAGTCCTTCCAGTGAATATTCAGGGTTGATTCCCTTTAGGATAGACTGGTTGGATCTCCTTGCAGTCCAAGGGACTCTCAAGAGTCTTCTCCAACACCACAGTTCAAAAGCATTCATTCTTTGGTGCTCAGCTTTCTCTATGGTCCAACTCTCACATCCATATGTGACTACTGGAAAAACCATAGCCTTGACTGGACGGGCCTTTGTTAGCAAAGTGATGTCTCTGCTTTTTAATATGCTGTCTAGGTTTGTAATAGCTTTTCTTACAAGGGGCAAGTGTTTTTTAATTTCATGTCACCAGCTGCAGTGAATTTGGAGCCTAAGAAAATACAGTCTGTCACTGTTTCCAGCGTTTCCGCATCTATTTGCCATGAAGTGATGGGACCGGATGCCATGATCGTAGTTTTTTGAATGTTGAGTTTTACAGCTTTTTCACTCCCTTCTTTCATCTTCATGAAGAGGCTCTTAGTTTTGCTGTATTTCGCTTGTGGTTTTGTTCAGTCTCTGCAGTTTCAGACCTTTAGGGCAGTCGCCAGCAGTGGGCTGACTCCTGGGAATCCCTGGTTTCACAGCTGCCACACGGTCAGCACGGCACGCAGTTCTGGGCTGTGGGGCACTCGGGCCTTTCTGGAGCTGCCCCTCTTCCTGCCCTGCCCCCACCATCCTGGCAGTGGCGACATGCATGGGGCCAAGCATGCCCCAGGGCTCAGCTCACTGAGTGCTCACCTGGACCCCAAGAATTGGGATTCAGCCCCACCCCGACAGATCAGCTCTCCTGGACCCCGGGAATCGGGATTCAGCCCCACCCCCACAGATCAGCTCTCCTGGACCCCGGGAATCGGGATTCAGCCCCACCCCGACAGATCGGCTCTCCTGGACCCCGGGAATCGGGATTCAGCCCCACCCCCACAGATCGGCTCTCCTGGACCCTGGGAATCGGGATTCAGCCGCACCCCCACAGATCGGCTCTCCTGGACCCCGGGAATCGGGATTCAGCCCCACCCCGACAGATCGGCTCTCCTGGACCCCGGGAATCGGGATTCAGCCCCACCCCCACAGATCGGCTCTCCTGGACCCCGGGAATCGGGATTCAGCCCCACCCCCACAGATCAGCTCTCCTGGACCCCGAGAATCGGAATTCAGCCCCACTTTGAGAGGAGACTGAGGCCTCGAGAGGGCCTCTCTGGCCCAGGGTCTCCACCTGTTGGGGTAGAACTGGGACCCTACCTTCCCTTCCTCCCGCAAGAGTCAGCTTGGGGTCAGGGTTCCGGGGCCTGGGCCCGGCGTGTCTCCAGGTCCTTCTGGCTTCAGTCCCCAGCAGAGCTGGCCTCTGGGGGCTGGGGAGCAGCCTCAGGCCTCACTGCTGACCCTGGGGGCAGCTGGGGCTCCGTTTTCCCTGTGAGGTCCCCGGCCTAGCCCTGGAGGTCTGGCCTCCATGCCGTGATGAGGGCTGCTCAAGGCGCTGGCCTGCCGTGGGCCCCGCCCTGCGTGGGCTTGGTGGCCACGGGAGGCTGGGGGCGCTGCCGTCGAGCACTCACGGGCTCCGCGCGTCTCTCCAGCTCGGGAGTCCAAGCAGCGGTCCGGGGGTGGGGTTTGGATGGGGTGGTGTCCAGGAGCGCAGCCCGGAGGCCCATGCGGGTCTGATGAAAGCCGAGGCCCGGAGCCCGGCCCTGAGGCCCTGCCGACTCCAAGGTGAGCAACCAGCCGCAGGGCGGGACGGCTGGCCCGAGCGCAGTCCTCCCTGCCCAGGGCCGCCTCCAGACCCGGCACTGGCGCCGTACAGAGGGCCGTGGCCCAGCTGGACCCCCGGGGCCCCTCGCCCAGGGTGAGGTGGACAGCGGTCCTGTCCTTGTTCTCACGGGAGCCCAGAGTGGCCTGGTGCCGGAGCGGTGGCCTGGCTGTGTGCACCTGCTGTGTGCCACCCTCTCGAGGCTGGGCTCCGGGGGGACCAGTCCTGCAGGTGGGCAAGCAGGGAGGCATGGAGGTCCTCGCGTGCAAAGGTCTACGCCCCTCCCCGAGGAGGGGGCATGTGAGGCGGCTGAGCGGGAGGGGTGAGCAGAGCCAGGGTGGATGGGTCTGGGTGGCGGAGGCCCAGGCAGAAGCTCTGGGGAGGCCGGGAGGGGACGTGCTGGGTGTCCTGGTGTGGTCAAGAGGGGCGGGGCGGGTAGGAGGGTCGTGAGGGGAGCGGTGGGCAGGGTGGGGGGCCCCGGGGTCTTGGATAGGACTGCCAGCCCATGCTGCTTCTTACTTGGAGCTGGGCCTGCTCCGTCCGTCTCCGAGCCGCAGCTCCTGTCTCTCAACCCCGGCCCCCTCTCCCCGCCCAGCGAGGCTGTGCCTGGGTGCAGTCCCCCCAGCCGAGGGGGCTCTCGTCCCCCAGTGACCAGCGTGAAAGCTTCCTGTGCAGAGTCTGCCGGTGAGAACAGGGCTGCCCGAGGCCTTGGGCTGCGGGCTGGGCGGACAGGCTGGGGGCGGGCCGTGCGGGCTGCGGCTCTGGGAAGACCCTGCTGCCTGCATGGCCTCCCGTTCCCTGATGGCCCTTTCCAGGGCACATTCCATCCAGGCGGGGCCATGGCAGGTCGCTGGGATTTCCTGCCTAGGCCAAGCAGGTATCCCCTGGGAAGAGGTCAAAAGGTCGTGAAAGGAAAACAGCCTAATGGCCGCAGGGGCTGGGCCCTGCTTGCGGGGGGAGATGGCCCTCGGACCCGCTGGCCTTTCTGCTGTGAAAGGCTGCCATTCGGAGAAGTGGACCGGAAAGTCAGACCTCTGTTCAGCCTCATGGCTGCTGAGAAACCGCATCCCCCATCTTAGCAGCAGCTGCAGGCCCCTCGCACCCCTGGCCCCGGACAGTGGGCTGTGGGAAAGCGTGCCCCGAGGTCAGCCTCCCCCTCTGCCTCACTAGGGCTCTGGAAACAAGGGCCAGAACAGCCGGCTGGGCTCCGGAGGTTCACTCGGGTCTCCCCCGGTCACCCGAGGGGCTGCACCTCCTCCCCCACCCGCACCTTCGCTGGACCTGCCTCCGCTGAGGTCACAGGGGGACCCCAGGACCTCCTCCGCCTATGCCCACTTTGGCTTCAGGTCCTGGTCGTGGCCCCTGGGCTGGCCCATTGGTCACTCTGTCCCCCCGCCCTGCCCAGGTCCTGCCCCACTGGCCCTTCGGCTCCTCCCGGCTCGGCCCAGCCGCCCTGAGCCCCGCGCGCCCGAGTGCGCAGGGCGTGAGCGGCTCTGCCCACCTCTGCCCAGGCTGCCTCCTCCAGCCCCTGAATCTTGACCATACGCACCATCACCCCTGCTTCCTCCTGCTCGTGTGCCAGGCCCTGTGGAGGCACGTCCCCGCGCGTGTCATTGTGTGTGAGAGGCAGGCGGTGTACCCCCATTTTACAGGCGCGGTCACTCAGGTCCCTGGGCAAACTTGGGCCAGGAAGCTTAAGGTGCGGCCAGTTCCAGCCCCCGTCTGTCTGAAGCGAGGCCGGACTCTGAACCCAGGGTAGACGCTGCTCCCCGGGTCAGCTCCCTGCGGGAAGCTTGCCCTGCCCCCCCCCCCCCGCCCCCCCGCTTCTGGGCCTTTGCGGCCCCCAGCCCGGCAGCCCCGGGCGGCCTTGGCAGTGGGTGGGGAGGCACCCTGCGCAGCACAGGTGCCAGGGTCCGTCTGTGGGTGCACGGCCGGCCAGGGGGAGAGCCGGATTTCGTGCTTGTTTGGACAGCCGGGCTGTTTAGCTGGAGAGCTGTTTTTAATAAGAATCCCGGTGCTCCAAGGCCTTGCAGCCAATTAGCAGGCGGCACCCGGGTGACTTTTTGAATAATTAAACGGGCCTGTCGGGGCCTTCATGCTGCAGTTTGATGTGCCTTTAAAGTCTGTCTCACTGCTGTTTCCGGCTTCCAGGCGGGTGTGGCCTGGCGCTCTGTGGCCGCGTGTCCCCTCCCCCAGCCCTCTGCTCACCGGCCGCCTGCCTGGGCCCAGGGCGGGTGAGTTCCGAGGGCTCCTGGGTGATGCCAGCGCCAGAAACAGAGGCACCGCTGTCCACACGGGCAGGACCGGGTGGCCGGCTCATCCCGGTTTTAGTCCTGGAATTCCCGCATCCTCAGAGACTCCCTGTCTGGGACGCGCTCTGCCGTGGTCACCCCTGCAGGACACCCAGGCACCCCCAGGCCTCAGGCCGTGAGCTGAGAAGCTGGGGCCCTGGCCCCTCTCTCAGATGCCCCTGGCCGGCCCGGGAGGACCAGGAGCGTCTGCGGACAGTGCCGCTCTCTGATGCTGCCAGTAAACGCTGAGCTTGGAGGTCGCTTTGCAGGGAGCACTTGCCTGTGAGTCGCGTTTCCACGTTCCTGCCTGCACATGCTCAACAAGGGACCGAGGGGGAAGAGCCATCTCAACCCGGATCACTTTCACCTGAAAAGTGGAACATAAACCCCGTGTCCTAGATTCTCCAAACGGCGCTGCCGGTCAGAGCCAAGCGCCGACCTGAAGCACAGCCTCACCTCCTGAATATGGACGTTGGTCCGTCGAGGTGACCGTCTTCCTCCAGAGCTCGGCGGGGGCAGTGGAAGACCCCGCGGTGGTGCTGACCCCGTGGGCCTGGGACAGGGCTGGAGGCTGCCGGGCGAGGGGCGCTTTCCACCTGGAACAGAATGCTCAGAGGCCGCGAGGATGGTGGGGTCTGCCTGAGCCTGGGGCCCTGGACTTGGAGGTGGGCTCCAGGGATGAGCCCCTGGAAGGGGAGGGAGGGTCACGGGCCGCTCAGGGGCCACGAGGCCCTCTGAGAGGCTCTGCGTGCTGGCTTATTTAATCCTGATGGTGACGACCACCCCCATTCTATAGCTGGAAAGACTGAGGCTCAGAGAGAGAGTGGGCCCTGCTCAGGGTCACACGGCAAGGGGGGCCTCTGGGCTCGGAGGGCCTCTCATTGGCTCCTGGGTCGTTTGTTGTCCTGCTGCCCGCCGTACAGGGCTTCACTGTTCACACCCCACAGCGCTCCGGGGTCCCAGCCGGTGTGCGCCTGTGTTCGCCGCCTTCAGGCCGGGACCCCGGAGCATCGGCTGCGCCCCCGCCCTGACCGCACGTCCCTCCCTCCCTGACCCACGGCTGCACACGTGGGCACTTTCCAGAGGCCCTGGCTTTCCAGCAGATTCTCAGGGAAGTCCCGCGGGCAAGGACCAGAGCCTGATTTATTGGTCCTGGAGCCACGGTCGCGCTGCGCCTTCTCCCTGAAGCAGGGACAGTGGCAGTCCCCGAGCCCAGCTCAGAGCAGGTGCCAGGAAACGGCCCGACGGATGAAGGCTGGAGGGGGCACGCCTGGGGCAGGGGCCCTGAGCCCCAGGTCTCTGTTTGGGGGTCAGGGTGCCCACCCTCCTGAGGGTGCTCTGTTTTGGAGCCTTACTCCCCCAGCGGGGGACCCGTCAGCCTCCGGCAGTGGGGCTGCCCCCTCCGGCCAGGCTGGCCACAGCCGAGGTTGTGGACGTTGGCCGCAGGGTGGGAGGCGTAATTTGGGGGGCCTTGAAGCAGTGGCCCGAGCCTCTTACCCCGCCAGGAGGGCGGGGTGCTGGGTGGACTTGACTCTGCCCGATGCGTGGGCCTGGTAGGGTTTATGGGCCCCTGGCAGCTTTTCTGCTTCCAGCTCGGGCATCCCCTTAATTCCCTCAGGGATGTGAGTGGGAAACTTGGCTTGCCAGAAGCCGGGCACCAGGAAATGCGTCCTTAGGAAGGGTCTGACGGCATCTGAGGGACCAGCACCCGCCCCCGCCGACCTGGATGACCACACTCTGTGTCCGGCCCACGGTCATGCCTGTGTCCTTCTGCCATACCTGATTCTCACCCCCTCCTTTTCAAGAACAAATGAGTACGCCGTGAACGTCTGGCTGTCTGGTCAAGCTGAGGAGGGGGTAGTTGGGGGGGTCTGAGACAGAAGGATGGGGCCAGGCCTTCTTGCAAGTGACCCCAGAGTCACCCCTACTCCCCCTCACAGGTTTGAAGTTCCAGCTGTAATGTGGCCCCAGAAACGCCCTCTGTGCAGATGTGTCCATGGGTGTGGAGTCAGGGTCAGCACTGAAAAGTCACGGCTCAGGGCTGACTGGGGCACCTCTGCCCGGCTTCTCAGAAGTGCTTCTTGAAGATGCTCCCTTGCCTCTGATTCAGGGCTGCCGTTTGTTGTTTTCTGAGGGGAAGGGCAGCTTGAGAACCAGTTCAGTTCAGTCGCTCAGTCGTGTCTTTTCTCTTTGAGACCCCATGGACCGCAGCACGCCAGGCCTCCCTGGCCATCACCAACTCCCGGAGCTTACTCAAACTCATGTCCATTGAGTCGGTGATGCCATCCAACCATCTCATCCTCTGTCGTCCCCTTCTCCTCCCACCTTCAGTTTTTCCCAACATCAGGGTCTTTTCCAGTGAGTCAGCTCTCCCATCAGGTGGCCAAAGTATTGGAGTTTCAGCTTCAGCATTGGTCCTTCGAATGAATATTCAGGACTGATCATCTTTATGATGGACTGGTTGGATCTCCTTGCAGTCCAAGGGACTCTCAAGAGTCTTCTCCAATACCACAGTTCAAAAGCATCCATTCTTCGGTGCTCAGCTTTCTTTAGAGTCCAACTCTCACATCTATACATGACCACTGGAAAAACCATAGCCCTGACTTGAGAACCATAGCTCGACAATGTCTGACATCTATTCCTCTGTCCACCCATCCACTCCCCAGCGAATCCACCCACCCACCTGTCCTCCTGGCCACCCATCCATCCTTCCGCCCTTACCCACCTGCTCACTCACCTCACTCTTCTGTCCATCAACCCACCTTGCCACCCTTCTCCCACCCACTTGTTCTAGACACCCACCCATACATCCATCTGTCCATTCATCCATCCATTCATTTGTCTTTTCATTCACCCATTTATCCATCTATCCAGCTGGGTCGCTACAGTGTCAGGCACTGTGCTAGGCAGAAGTGGACCCAGGCTGAGAGTGCGGTCACGTTTGCCCACCCGAGATAGAGCTTGGATTGAGTCTTACAGGCTGCCAGGACCTGGGTGAATGGGTAGGCAGGGGGCTGGCGTCAGAGGGAAGAGCACTCACAGGGGCTGGAGGTAGTGAGCGCATGGGGGCAGTGGGGAGAGTGGGGTTGAAGGAGGCCAGAGCGTCGGCAAGCCGCCCCCTACCCCTACCTTCCAGTCCCATCCCAGGGCTGGCCTCAGCAGCCAGGGTGCGTGACTCCACATCGTCCCCGGCAGGCTGTCCGCCCCTTTCCCTCTGCCCACCCTGGCTGCAGCCTGGCTTTGTTTGGCTGCGGCAGAAATTAATTGGATTTGCAGCCTCATTCTCAAGGGGATTTGTGGCCCCCAACAGGGATGTTGGAACAAAAGCAGGAAGCGTTTTGTGGACAGCAGGGTAGTTCTTCTGCCTTTAACATTCTTGTTTCATCTCCGTTGCGTGGGACAGACGAAGGAGATGAAAAGGAGTGTAAACCTGGACACCGACAGAGACATGGAAAAGAGAACATATAAGAGTGTCACTCACACACACGATGGATTTTTTTTTGAGACAAAACGTTTTGAAATTACTCCTCTATCTTCTTTTAGTGAGCACTAACTTCCTGTTTGTCTGGAAGGAAAAAACATGCTGAATTATTCTGGGGCTCTTAGGCCTTAAGGAGGCATCAGAAGTTACTTTCCTTGGGTGGCATTAACTGGCCTGGCTGAGAGGATGAGGGTGAACAGAAATAAGGAATAGCAGCTTCCAGGGTTGGGGTCCTACTAAGTGCAGAACAGTCCCCCATCTTACAGCCAGCCTTCACGACAACCCCATAAGGGGTTATTTCTTTTAAAAACTTTTTTTTTTGTACTGGGGTAGGTATAGCTGACTAACAGTGTTATGACAGTTTCAGGGGAACAGCAAAGGGACTCAGTCAGACACACACATGTAACCATTCTCCCCCAAAGCCGCCTCCCATCCAGGCTGCCACATAACATTGAGCAGAGTTCCCTGTGCTATAAAATAGGTCCTTGTTGGTCAACCGTTTTAAATACAGCAGCGCGTACAGGTCCGTAAAGGGGTTGCTTCTGTCTCCACGTCCCAGGGGAAGAGAACTGAGACTCAGAGAGGGCAAGTAGCTGGTCTAAGGTCACTCAGAGAGCCGGCGGTGGACCTAGGGTTCAGGCCCCCCTGGGTGTGCCTTACTCCAAAGCCTTTCCTGTCCGAGGGAGTCCTGTGGCAGTCCAGTGGTTAGGACTCGACACTGGGACCACAGTGGCCTGAACTAAGGTCCTGCATGCTGTGGAGCATGGCCAAGAGCAATATTTTTCAGTGAAAAATAAAAAATAAAAAAATGCTTTTCCTCTCCTAACCTGCCTGTGTCTCAGCTCACCTGGCAGAGCAGGTGGGTTTCATCTGAATGTCTCATCTGCTTGAGAGCAGAGCCCTGTGTTGAGAGAGACTGTAAGGACAGGATACGTACATAGGATTTCCTTCAAGGATAGGAGTGCAGCGGTTGACTAGTGATGTCTGTCTGGGCATGCGCATGGTGAGAGGTGACGTGTGCGCCGTGGGTTTGCTGACTCCCTGAGCTGGAAAGTGGAAAGCTTCATGATGCAGAACACAGATGCATGTTAGAAAATTTACATGGAACTCGTGGAATAAAGTTACTTTGGTTGTGAGTACGGCTCCAGCATGGTGGCCTGTCTGAGTGTGTAAGACCCTAACCCGGCCCACTTGGTCTCATCCAGCCTGTGCCCCTGACCCGGGCATTCCCCTACTCCGGGAAGGGTCCCCACCAGCCACACCCAGGGGTGAGCAGACGAGCTCTTTCTGCCAGAGAGTGGAGTGTACACAGCTGACAGGGTCCGTGCGAGGCTGGTCATGGCAGCAGGGTGTCCTGCTGGTGGGGGTGGGGTGGCCACCCTCAGCCTGGCCTGGAATTTTCTGTGATCAGTAGGGTGGGGGGCTGGAACCGTCGGCCGTGGGGAGTCAGTTAGGAAACCAGAGCTCGGTTCCAGCACCCTGTCAACCACCTGTGATCTGGATTGGCTTCCAGTTCTGTGTCGTGGAGGGGTTTCCTGGCTGGGTCAGTGAGGGTCCTGGTCCTGCTGGGGGCACAGGCGTCTGATGGCCTGGGGCTCTCCCCATGACCTGAAGACACACATCTGTCCTGCTTCCTTCTTGTCACATGATGCCCAGTGGGGGATGCTGTTGTCATGGTGATGGGAGGGAGGAGGGGAGCCCTTCTACAGAGAGGTCGGCCTGGGCTGTGTCACAAGCTGTTGCCAGGAAGCCGCAGGTGACGGGGACCCCTGGTCTGGCAGGTCTGCCTCGGGACCTCAGACGCAGGGCTGTGCAGGTCTGTGATGGCGCTGGCCAGGACCTAGGTCTCCAGCTCACAGCTTGGTGGGCTCTGAGTGGCCCCCATCTCCACCCGTCACTTCTTCACTCGGATCACGCTGTGCTGTTTGCAGACCTGTCCCATTTTCTCCAGTTTGGGAGCTGGGACCACCCCTTTTCAGTCTCTGGATAGCGGTAGGGGGTGACAGATCTGGGGTTCACCCACCCTCCCCGAGAGGACGTCCTGCAGGTGGTGTGGCGCCTGTGTTCCCTCCCGTGAGCCCGGCCGGGCCCAGGGCTCCGCGTCACCTCCATCTCAGCCCCTGGGCCGCGTAGGCTGGCTCCGCCCCCTTCCCGGGAGTCAGGCCCAGGTTCGTTCTGCAGTAGTGACAGGTGTGGCCGAACCCCCGCTTTCCCTGTGAACGTCCTTTTCCTCCCCGTGAGTTCTCCTCCCACGGATTCCGAACTGCCCAGGGGGCCCCCTGTCTGCTGGTGAGGACCCTGCCGTGCCACCCCCACCACACTGGGAAGCTTTCTGACGCCCGGCCCCGTCTCCTACTCCTCCCAGGTGCATCGTAGGGTGACAGAGTTTGCAGGGACCCTGGGCATCCCCCATATACAGAACTGGGAGATCTTCATGGAAGAAATAAAGGGTCTGAAGTCCAGATAAGTCTAGGTTCCTACCCTGACCCCCGCTCCTAAAGACAGGCTCTCATGCTCCACCACGAGGCACCCAGGGGAGCCCAGGTCCCCGTGTCTGAGGCCCCCTGATGTGTGAAGACAGGACCGTGACACGGATGGAAGCTTCCTGCATCCCTGACCTGGTTCCCTCGTTCACCAGCAGGCGCTCCGGGGCCTGGACGGAAGGAGCGAGCTCCGCGGGGTCTGGGGCCGGGCTGGGCATGGGGTCCTCCTGCTCGACATCTCCACTTGGGGGGCCCTGTGTCACATGCACCCTGTTTCCTTCCATGAGAGCAGACAGAAGGCAGAGACCCGCTCACTCCCCCTTGTCTGTCTCCGCAGGCCCTTCCCCTCGGAGGAGACGGCGGAGAATGACGAGGACGTGTACCGCAGCCTGGAGGAGCTGGCAGAGTAAGGAGCCGGCAGGGGGACGGGAGGGGAGTGGGTGGCGGAGGCGGGCTCTCCCCGGGACGGGAGCCCGCCTCGGTCGCCTGCATGGGGCTGGGGGGTGCGCTCCCCCCCGGCAGAGGGTCAGCAGGTCTTCACCCACATTCCCGTGGTGACATGGCTGCAGCTTCCTCCCCAGGGCCGGGCGCGAGGAGGGCTGGTCTTTTGGTGCTGCCGTCGGGGTGGGGCTGGGCCTGCGCCTCCCTGGGCTGGCGAGGCCGTTCCGGGGAAGGAAGGCGCTTTTGCAGAAGCTGGGCCCCCAGGAGCTCAGGCCACGAGCAGGGGCGGCTGGTGATTCAGAGTTGTCTCCTGGCCTGACGCGGGCCGGGGCTGGTCTGAGGCTCCAGGCTGGGGCCTCCTGAAGCCACTGGGGTGTCCCCGCTTCCCGAAGCCTTGGTCTGGCCTGCCTCTGTCCCCTCCTTGCCCCCTCTGAGGACTGCCTGGGCCGTCACATGCAGCCCACCCCTAGCATTGGTTTCACCCAAGGGATCCGGAGCCCTCCCCAGGGACTGGGTGGAGGTGGGGGTCTTCTGGAAGAGAGGCTTGGCTTCTGCGAGGTCGACGGTGGCCTGGTGCAGGGCTGTGTGGCCTGCTCCACGCGGCCGGTGGGGACCGAGGCGAAGAGGTGACGGGCTTGTCTGGGCCATGGCGGGCCCACGGCCCTCAGGCCAGGCGACGACCTGCCGAGGGGGCTTGTCCCCGTTTGTCGGCAGACGTCCCTTTGTTCCCCGATAACCGGCTGCTGCTTCTGGGGAGCCTCGTGGCCTCGCTTGCCTGGATCGTACGGCTCAGACTGGGTGAGAGTCGTGATGACAGCGAGAGCGGGACGCCCTGTGCACTTGCTCTGTCGAGACCCCAGTTTGATGCCCCTTGACTCCATCCGGGGCTGGCTCTGCGGATGTGGGGCCCGGGGACCCCAGGGGAGCCCCCTGCCCGGCGCTGAGTGTCAGGCCATTTCTGTGGAGTCACCCTCAAGCCAAAGTTGGGGGTCTGTGTCCTCTGGAAACATGCCTCAGGGGTCAGCAGAGGCTGCGGGTTCCAGGAGGGCGGGGCCCGCCTTGTACAGCCTCCTGAGTGCCCGCCAGGCCCCCTGCTCAGCTGCCGCCCCCGGGGGTCCCTGCCTGGTCCCGGGGGCCTGTCCAGGTTTGAGGATTCCTGGGCGGTGTGTTGGGCGCACACCCGTTTCCTCCTTTCTCCCCCAATTCCACTGCTGTCTGACCTCTCAGACCAACACACAGGATGGAATTCCTCCCACACGGAGAAGCCGGTGTGGGGGCCGGGTGGCTTTGCGCGGTTCAATAATGTTATTCCGTGACATTAAGAGTGAGCCTCCTTAATCCAATGAGTTCCGTATGGCGCCCGTTATTGCGAATGTAAATCATACGTTATAGGGAAGGGGGATGGATTTGAGTCTTTAACTTGCGGTTTGGTCCCAGGGGCTCCAGGTTAATAAATTTTTCATGCTTTCCCCGCCCCCCCTTCTCCTTTCATTGAAAATCAAGATTTCCTAGCGTCTTGTCTCTGCGGACTTGGGACTCATATTTATCCATTATGGCAATTTACATGACATAAACAGAAATGTCGTTTCTTACCTGGCCTCTCCTGGGGGAGGGGGCCGGGCGGCGGCCTGGATCTGATGCCCAGCGGTGATGGGGAGCGAGGGGGTGACGTTTCCAGCGGAACTGGCTCATCCGTTCCTCTGGGCTCTGACCAGGTGTCAGAGCTGGTCAAACCTGGACAGGGCCGGTGTCCAGACCACCTTGTGTCTCTAAGGGCCCTGCTGCTCTGCCAGACCTCAGACGCTTCACAGCTGTTCGGAGAAAGTCCAGCTCTGGCTCCACGGGCGGCCGTAGCCCGGGGGAAGGTCTGGGGCCCCAGGGAGGGACCGCCAGGTGTGCGTGGGCCCAAGAACACATCCGTCTGTCAGCAAGTCATGTTGGCTCAGCCGCCAGCGGGTTTCTGTGCACTTTCAGGAACTATAAAGAGACAGGAATGACACCCCCGCCTGATGGCCGTGGCAGCACGCTCCAGGAGCGATCAAACACGAGCTGCCTGGCGATCGTTAACGTTCTAGTAGCTGTGTCAAAAAGAGAAAAAGAAACGGGAGGCTCAGTGGTAAAGAATCCGCCTGCCAATGCAGGAGACCTGGGTTCAATCCCTGGGTCAGGAAGATCCCCTGGAGGAGGAAATGACAACCCACTCCAGTACTCTTGCCTGGGAAATCCCAGGGACAGAGGAGCCTGGCGGGCTACAGTCCATGGACTCTTAAAGTCGGACACAACGGAGTGACTGAGCCACACGCAATGACTTTTAAGAGTGTGCTTTTACTGAACCCAGTGTATCCAAAATATCCGCTAGTTCCACCCGTGGTCGTTGATGTAAGAGGTGGTTGATGTGATCCGGTCAGGCCGCTGGCCACGTTTGTGAGCTCACAGCCACGTGTGGCCTGTAGTCCCACGTGGGCAGCCCCAGCCTCGGAGGCACAGCAGCACTCTGCGGGCTCTGTGTGAGCAGAGATTACGTTCTCAAGCGCTCAGAGCTCACTTCTGAGGTCCTTGAAGAGCGTATCATCAAATAATAGAGCAGCTGGCTGAAAAAATTAGCACAAAACATTGCCACTTACAAGAATGCTCCGTCAAGCAAACAGAGCCTCAGATGAGAGGCCTGCTTTTAAACGGCCCTGACGATTAGTTCCTTGCATTTGCCTGATGGCTCATTCCTCCCGCTACCCGCTGCTTCTTTCCAGGTGCTCCCAGGGGCCTGGAGCTGCCTGCCACACCTTCTCAGAGCTGTCCGCCTCCTGAGTGGGCTTGCAGTTAAGTATCTGCCCTGGAGGAATGCCCCGCCCCCCGCAGGGCTGGGAGCCAGACTTGCACACAGGAGAAAAAAAAAATGTGCACGAGATGTTTGACCACGGGAGCTCAGAGTTGGGCCAGGTGGATGCCAACCTTGAAATCAGGGAAGACTTCTTGCGGCTCTCATGGCAGCCTCCTGTCTCTCCGGGCACGGTAGCTCCTTCTTGGGGTTCACTTCCTCCCTCCCTGGGGTGAAAGCATCAGCCCAGGTCATCCGTGGACCCCTCGAGCTGGAAGGAGCCGCGGTTTCCTGATCCAGGAGCCTGCTCCCGGCCACCAGGCAGGTTCACTTTTCTTGGGATTGAAGTGATTTTTCAGGCTTGAACAAACGTGATCAGACATGGCAGGGAATATAATTTATCCTTAAATGTAGAGCTGTATGTTTTATTGTGTCATAAAATTATTTCACAGCTTTAAATGTGTCATGTTAGCCTTGTTGGGGTGATTTTTTGAAGATGTACAAAATGTAGGAGTTTCTGAGTCGAGGCACCTCGAGGGCTTTCGGCTTGCTCTGGGAGCTGGTCTTCCTCGTCCCTGGGGAGTGAGGCGGGGGCTACCTGCTGGGAGGGCAGAGGCCACGCTCCTCTGGCCGGCCCATCCCTGGCAGGGGACTAGGAACTGTCCCTCTGCCCGACTGTGACCTTCACCAGCGGGCAAGCCAAGGCCCACCCCTCCCAGCATCCTGGCTGGCCTGCCCTGTGCTCCCAGCTGCAACGAGAATTCCCTTATGTTCAGGGCACCTCGCGTGAAAGGTCAGCATCAAGCAGGGAGACCTGCGTGTGTGGGGGGACCCCCCCCCACCCAAGTGCGAGGCCTGGATGTGTCCCTGGGTTTGGGGGCACCTCATGTTTCTCTGAAATAATTGCTTCTCCGAGGGGACAAATCTGAAAGCAGTTCAGTTCAGTTCAGTTGCTCAGTCGTGTCCGACTCCTTGTGACCCCGTGAACCGCAGCACGCCAGGCCTCCCTGTCCATCACCAACTCCCAGAGTCCACCCAAACCCATGTACATCGAGTCCATGATGCCATCCAACCATCTCATCCTCTGTCATCCTCTTCTCCTCCTGCCCTCAACCTTTCCCAGCATCAAGGTCTTTTCCAATGAGTCAGCTCTTCGCATCAGGTGGCCAAAGTATTGGAGTTTCAGCTTCAACGTCAGTCCTTCCAATGAACACCCAGGACTGATCTCCTTTAGGATGGACTGGTTGGATCTCCTTGCAGTCCAAGGGACTCTCAAGAGTCTTCTCCAACACCACAGTTCAAAAGCATCAATTCTTTGGCGCTCAGCTTTTCTTAATAGTCCAACTCTCACATCCATACATGACCACTGGAAAAACCATAGCCTTGGCTAGACGGACCTTTGTTGGCAAAGTAATGTCTCTGCTTTTTAATATGCTGTCTAGGTTGGTCATAACTTTCCTTCCAAGTAGTAAGCGTCTTTTAATTTCATGGCTGCAGTTACCATCTGCAGTGATTTTGGAGCCCAGAAAATTAAAGTCAGCCACTGTTTCCACTGTTTCCCCATCTATCTGCCATGGGACTTAGTTTTCTGAATGTTGAGCTTTAAGCCAACTTTTCACTCTCTTCTTTCACGTTCATCAAGAGGCTCTTTAGTTCTTCACTTTCTGCCATAAGGGTGGTGTCATCTGCATATCTGAGGTTATTGATATTTCTCCCAGCAATCTTGATTCCAGCTTGTGCTTCCTCCAGCCCAGCATTTCTCATGATGTACTCTGCATATAAGTTAAATAAGCAGGGTGACAATATACAGCCTTGACGTACTCCTTTTCCTATTTGGAACCAATCTGTTGTTCCATGTCCAGTTCTAACTGTTGCTTCCTGACCTGCATACAGGTTTCTCAAGAGGCAGGTCAGGTGGTCGGGTATTCCCATCTCTTTCACAATTTTCCACAGTTTATTGTGATCCACACAGTCAAAGGCTTTGGCATTGTCAATAAAGCAGAAATAGATGTTTTTCTGGAACTCTCTTGCTTTTTCAATGATCCGTCGGATGTTGGCAATTTGATCTCTGGTTCCTCTGCCTTTTCTGAATCCAGCTTGAACATCTGGAAGTTCACGGTTCACGTATTGCTGAAGGCTGGCTTGGAGAATTTTAAGCCTTACTTTACTAGTGTGTGAGATGAATGCAATTGTGCGTAGTTTGAGCATTCTTTGGCATTGCCTTTCTTAGGGATTGGAATGAAAACTGACCTTTTCCAGTCCTGTGGCCACTGCTGAGTTTTCCATATTTGCTGGCATATTGAGTGCAGCATTTTCACAGCGTCATCTTTCAGGATTTGAAATAGCTCAACTGGAATTCCGTCACCTCTACTAGCTTTGTTCATAGTGATGCTTTCTAAGGCCCACTTGACTTCACATTCCAGGATGTCTGACTCTAGGTGAGTGATCACACCATCGTGATTATCTGGGTTGTGAAGATCTTTTTTGTACAGTTCTGTGTATTCTTGCCACCTCTTCTTAATATCTTCTGCTTCTGTTAGGTCCCTACCATTTCTGTCCTTTCTTGTGCCCATCTTTGCACGAAATGTTCCCTTGGTATCTCTAATTTTCTTGAAGAGATCTCTAGTCTTTCCCATTCTGTTGTTTTCCTCTATTTCTTTGCATTGATCACTGAGGAAGGCTTTCTTATCTCTCCTTGCTATTCTCTGGAACTCTGCATTCAAATGGGTAGATCTTTCCTTTTCTACTTTGTTTTTGGCTTCCCTTCTTTTCACAGCTAAATGTAAGACCTCCTCAGACAGCCATTTTGCTTTTTTGCATTTCTTTTTCTTGGGGTTGGTCTTGATTCCTGTCTCCTGTACAATATCACGAACTTCCATCCATAGGTCATCAGGCACTCTGTCTATCTGATCTAGTCCCTTAAATCTATTTCTCACTTCCACTGTATAATCATAAGGGATTTGATTTAGGTCATACCTGAATGGTCTAGTGGTTTTCTCCACTTTCTTCAATTTCAGTCTGAATTTGGCAATAAGGAGTTCATGATCCGAGCCACAGTCAGCTCCTGGTCTTGTTTTTGCTGACTGTATCACAAAAGCAGCCTCATTAAAAACAGACCACTCCCTGCAGGACGCAGACCCCACCACGGCCCAAAGTGGGCTGACCGTCAAGCCCCCCAGAGTGGGGATGTCCGCGGCTGCCCTCCTCCCACAGGATGGGGACAGGCAGGGTCCCCTGAGCCATAGACACTGGGGAGGCCTCGCCCTGCCCTGCCGCCTGCCTCTCGGAGCCGGGGACGCTGGCTCCAGGCTGCTCGGGTGGTGACGGCCGGGCACAGGAAGGCCTCATCTCTCCCGTGGCTGTTGCTGGACGGGGCCACCTCGTGTGCTGGTCCAGCGGCCGGCACCTCTGGCTGTTCAGGTCTTTGTCCATACAGTAAGCACTGAGGGAGTGCCAACTGTATGCAGGGCGGGTGCCGTCCTGGGCTGGCCTCCTTGGCAGCACGTGGTCCCTGCAGCCCTGTCAGGGGGCTCTCCACCTCCTTGTAAATCTGGAAGCCCAGCCCGGGCTATGGGACTGGCAGGATGGAGGAACTGAAGCCGGTGTTCACAGGGCACATGGAGGTCTGTCCCCACGCTGAGCCCAGGGGCTAAGGGGCAGAGTGGCTCTGAAGTGGGTCCCACTTAGAAGTCCTGGCTGTCCCCCAGGGCAGCTGGGTAGAGTCCCGTGTGACCTGGCCCCCTACAATTCTCACTCTTCAGCTCTCCTAACCCCGCAGGAGCTATCCAGGCAGTGTTGACCGAGTTCAGACCTCCACGGGCCAGTAGACCAGGAAGGCTTCCTGGAGGAAGGGGTACCGCAAGAGAACGGAAGCCACAGAGGGTTTGCTGAGGTGTAACTTAGGAAGCCTGCCCCCACCCCCACCAGGCCAGCCGCTGCCTTATTTGGGGCTGGGGTCCTGGAGACGCTGGGGGTCAGCTGTGTCTGTTTCTTGGGACCCGAGGGCTGGCCGTCTGGGCCCCAAAGTCACCGTGTGTGTGTGCAGCCCAGCGGCCCTCCTGCCGCTACGGTCTAGACAAGCTGCCCGACGCTCCCTGCCCTCCCAGAACCGGCTGCTGGACAGCCGGTGGGGCAGCCCATCCACGCCCTGCCCGCTGAGCAGGCTCGTAGCTCCCCCGGCTCCTGGCTACTGACAGCCCTGAGCTCTGCTCTGCGGGGCTTCCTGTCCTGCCCTCCAGGGATGTCTTGACCTCTTGGCACCTGGGCCAGAGCTGTTTCACTGGCCCTGCCCTGCCCTGGGGGCCCAGGGCATCAGTGACCTTGAAACCCAGCACTTCAGGAAGGAAGCGTGTTCATTCTCTGTGCTAGAGTGAGTCCAAGGGGCCTCCCGAGTGCCCACAGAGCAGATGCCCCCTGCCACTCGGCCCTGGCTGGATAGTCAAATCACACAGGCCAGCAGACGCGACACAGACGTGGATGGATTTTTATTTTTAATACCTAGTTAAGGATGAGTCCTTTCAGGACCAAGGCTGTCGCAGCGATTCCATGGTCTGACTTAACAGTTTCCGCAGGGTGGGGAGGCCGATGTGGAGGAGGTAGGCATTCATTGTGCTGTTTTCAAGAAGAAAGCGGGGACCAGCTGGGCAGTTGCCAAGAGGAGATGTTTGCAGTCTGTCTAATGATGGCCTTTTCAAATCGCTTTCCGGATGCTAACTTCTGGACCCCCTGAGGATAGAGACGAGGCCCCTTGTACATGATTTCCCCCGTGCGCAGCACAGACTTGACACACGGTGACCCTTAAAAAATATTGCTTAAAATATGAATAAGCCTAACATGTTGAACTTAACTATGGAAAAACTCTGTCATGTACGTAATATCTGCTCTATTGGTCACCAAACTCTTACTCATCCTATAAAACCCAGCCCAGAGGTCACCTCCTCCAAGAAGCCATCCCCAACCCCAGCAGACTGAAAGAGGTGCCCCTTCTCCAGAAGATGAAAAGTCTGCCGGGATTAGCTTTGTCATGGTGTGATCATTGTTTTCCTGCACTTGGGGTCCCCCAAGCCCCCGAAGTGAGCTCCTCATGAGGGCCACCCCAAGGGGAACAGAGCACAGAAAAGGCAGATACTTGAGCTGGGCCCGGCACAGAGGACCGTGCCCAGGGGGCTGAACATCTGCTATTGTTATGTTAAGGAGCCAAGCGGTGGTTCCAGGAAATTCAGAGGTTCCCTGAGTGCCAGGCCCGGCGCCTGAGTCTCACCCCATTATCTCGCCTGAGTCTCACCCCATTATCTCAGCCTTCAGGACTCCGCAGGGTCCCCCTGAGTGCCAGGCCCGGAGCCTGAGGCTCACCCCATCATCTCAGCCTTCAGGACTCTGCAGGGTTTCCCTGAGTGCCAGGCGCGGCGCCTGAGGCTCACCCCATCATCTCAGCCTTCAGGACTCCGCAGGGTCCCCCTGAGTGCCAGGCCCGGAGCCCTGAGGCTCACCCCATCATCTCAGCCTTCAGGACTCCGCAGGGTCCCCCTGAGTGCCAGGCCCGGCTCACCCCATCGTCTCAGCCTTCAGGACTCCGCAGGGTCCCCCTGAGTGCCAGGCGCGGCGCCTGAGGCTCACCCCATCATCTCAGCCTTCAGGACTCCGCAGGGTCCCCCATCTGAGGCTCTCAGCCTTCAGGACTCTGCAGGGTGAGTGCCAAGCTCACCCCATCGTCTCAGCCTTGACTCCGCAGGGTCCCCCTGGGTGCCAGGCTCACCCCATCGTCTCAGCCTTCAGGACTCCCCAGGGTCCCTGGTCCTGTCACTGTTTTGTAGTCCAGTTCAATTCAGTTCAGTTGCTCAGTTGTGTCTACTCTTTGCGACCCCCTGGACTGCAGCACGCCAGGCTTCCCTGTCCATCACCAACTCCCAGAGCTTGCTCAGACTCATGTCCAATCGAGTCATTTTGTAGTGGGGGAAGTTACAGCTCAGAGTGGGTAAGTGATTTGCCTGAGGTCACACAGAACTCTTTACACGACCACGGAGGGACTAAAACCCAGAGCCATCTGCTGCTTGGACCGGTCAGGCTCCTGGGCTTCATCCTGTGACCAAGTCTGAATGGTGGGGAGAGTCTCCTGCTGCTTCGAAAGAATCCCTGAGAAAGAGGGGCTTCTGTCAGGAAGCACACAGCCGGGCGAGCCCGGCCCACTCTGGGAATCTCGCAGTCACGGTGGTGCCGTCTAGATGTGCCCCTGAACGGCTTTGCAACCTCAGGGACCGTCTTGCCCTCCCTGGGCCCCGCTTTCCCCACCTGTAGGGAGCTCGAGTGTTGGGATGAGGGTCTGCTGAGGGCAGGTGAGGCCTGCCTCCTAGTGTAAGCAGCGCCTTGTCTGTCTGTCTGTCTGTCCCCATGTGTAGCCAGTCCAGCCCACAGCCGGCTTCCCCAGGCCCTCCAAAGCCCACTCTCCTTGCCAGCCCCCCGCCCCCCGACTGGTGTGGATGGAGGTCAGGAGATGCCGGGTTTGGTTTCCTAGTAACAGTTTAGCGGTGGTCGGGGGTCTTGCTTCTCAGCGTCAGACGGCCCGGGGCCTGAGCGCACATCGCACTGTCATCGTCCTGTTTTATGCACAGCGTAAGCACACAGGCTCGCCGGAGGCAGAGAGCAGAGAGTTTGTTCGCTCTTCTTTGATTTTCCCCACGTGGTGGGGGGAGTGGGGGAAGCTCTTCTAAGCAGCTGACTTTCTGTACCAAAATCAAGGTTGGCAGGCGAGGCTCCTGGGGCGGCAGGGCGGGGGGCCCGGGGTCTCAGCGGGAGGGGAGGTTTCTGCTGTCTCAGGGAGGCAGCAGGCCGGGCTCTAGGCCTCCTGGAGGGTCTCGGGCCATTGTGAGGGCCAGAGTAATTGTCAGGATTTAGCATCTGCCAGTACAGCTGCTGCCGGAGTGAAGGGGGAGAGGGGAGGGGGCTGCCCTGGGACGTGGGCTGGGGGCTGCAGACGCCCAGTGTCCACGTGGTGTCCAGCTGAAGGGGATGCTGGGATCTCACGGTGGCCTGGGCACGATCCAGAGGGGTGGGGGCCTTGGCCCTGCCGTGGTCTGGGACTCCTCTGCTCACACGGTCCTCCAAGCTCTCCTGGACAACTGGACAGAGAAGGGCGATCGCTGTAGCCCGCCGAGGACAAATCCGTGCTGACACTCGCTTCCCGACTGTCTGGTTGGATGTGTTTCAGGACATCCGATGTCTTTGATGCTGCCGGTGGCTGTTTATTGAGCATGGACCACTGTGCTAAGTACTGTTTCGTTGACCTTCCCCTCCCACTCGGGGGGTGCTGGGCCGCGGCCGTTAGTGAGCACCTGCTGTGTGCTGGCCCCGTGCTGGTCAGCTCCGTTGAGGCCGATCCTTCCAGCGACACTACCAGGGGCTCTGCCTCATCCCCAGTTTGCAGGTGGGGAAACTGAGGCCTAGGTTCTCTTCCCCAGAGCTGCAGAGCCCTGCCCAGGGCTGAGAGTCCATCTCGGACTTGCCTGACTGCTTCTCCCCGGGGGGGCTGCTTTCGGGAGAGTCAGGATCCCACGACGAGAGCCTGAGCTGAAGGAGAAGGGGACGCGCCACCCCTGCGGTCCAGTGTTGCCCGAGCGTGGTCATGTACACCGACCCCTGTAGCGTGGTGGGGACGCGCAGTTTCTCCGTGAAGCCCAGCCTCTGATAGCTGGGAACTTTAAGACGAGGCTCTGTGGGTCCGTGTGATGCTGAGGAAAGACTCAGGCTGGAACTGAGATGGCCTGACGTGATAGAACTCGGCCTGAGTGATTGAGAGTTCCTTTCGGGTTTTTCTCAGGGCCTTGAGTTCCTTTTCCAGGACCATAGGAGGTGGGACTGGAGTTTAGATCCAGTGCACCCGGCCCTGATGGGGGTTCAGACTCCTGGCCTCTGCCCCGCGGGATGGTTTGTAGGGGCCATGGGGTCCCGCTGAGCTCCGAGGGCCAGGCCGTAACTGGGTGGATCCAGCTCATATTGCAGGGGAACAGAGACCAGGATCCACGCCTTGTTGGAGGCCCCTCCAGGTCACCGCCCCGCACCCCAGGACCCTTCAGACCCCCGGGGGACCTCGTGTTGCACCCCTCCCCGCTCCTGACCCCACACCTGTCATTGCCTTTTTCTCCCTTCAGCCCCCGTGGCCGTCAGATGCACTGGGCCGGCTGGGCCCAGCAGTAACTCATCTGTGTTAGCAGATGCCCAAGACGTGTAATGTATCTGCCCCCGCCTGCTCAGGAGACTCACACTCAGAGGCGATGCCTCAGCTAAGAATCAGCGGGGCAGTGGTGGAATTTGCATGCAGTGTTGGCCAAAGGGACAGAGCTGTTGGAGACCAGAGCTTGTCTCCTCACGCAAGTGACCCTCCTCCAGGTTAGACGGGTCTGCATCTCAGACGTAACTGCTGCCCTGTCGGTCTCCCCACCTGGACTGTGAGGCCCACGGACAGTTTGTCAGTTGGTGCCTCTGTGTCCCCTGGATTCCGGAAGTCACCTACCAGTGCAGACTTGGTCTTAGGAGAAGTGTAGATTAAAACAAACGAATCTGATCATCTTTTCATCTTAATTGCCAGGTTGAACAAATATATGTAGTTTTACCTTTATGACTTTGTTTTCGCTTTTTAAAAAAACTCACTTCTTAAAAAAAAAAAACAAAAACTCACTTCTTTGCTGTTTCTTTTATTTTCTCCTCTCCTGGAATGTGGAACATGCACGAAATGAAATTTCAGTGCTACTATTTTATAATTTCATGTAATATGCCTGAATCTATATTTTTTAGTGCTCATCGACCTGAGTTAAATAATGACTGGCAGTATCTTCATAATTGAAAAGACCTATAAATGCAGAGAGCAGGCTTATGAGTGTGCTCATGCTTGATAATGAGGCCCTGTGGACGGGGGTAAAGTTAGGCCATTAAAGGTGTGAAGATGACCATTCACCACTCAAGCTTGTTTGTCTGTTTTTAGCTGGAGTCGAGGTGACTTACAATGTCGCATTAGTTTCAGGGGCGAAGCACTGCGCTTTAGTTATGCATGCATGCGCCTGTGTTTTTTCAGACTCTTTCCCCTTATGGGTTATTGTAATACTGAGCAGAGTTCCCTGAGCTGTAGAGTAGGTCTTAGTTGTTTACTTTATATATAGTGTGCGTATCTCTTAATCCCAAACGCCTGATTTATCCGTCCCTCCCCCAAGTTTTCAACAGGTTCTGGATGACAGACATTTTGCAGAATGCAGAGAAGTGACCGTGTCTGCATTTTTGAGATTTTTCTGTCCCGAGTTCAGATGCCGGAACACAGCTCTCCGTCTGGTGTCTCTGGCAGCCTATTTTTAACCTCAGTGCCCTGAGTGAATCAGAAGAGATGAATGTGGTGCGTGAAAATTGATCTTGCCTGAATGGCTCTTCCTCGTCCATATTGATTTCGAGAAGGAAGAGCAGCGGGTTCACGGTGATGACCCGTGTTGGGGACCACGGAGGGTGTGTTCCCGGGCCTGTCTCGTGGTTCTGTTCCTTCTCTGGGTACAGAGGAGGGGGCACGGGACGGCATCATCTCACGCTTACCTGGAGGAACCCGCTGTTTCTTCAGGAGCTCCTCACTGTGGTTGGGATAGAGAGCTCGTAGTCCTTTACCTGAGGGAACCCCCCAACCGACTGGCGTGAGGTGTCAGAGGAAAGAAATTGAAGGTGTAGAACAGTAAGAAAGTTGGGTGGGGAATGCTGGAAGGGAGGAGCCCGCAGACTCAAACCTGCTGATAGAATCCACCTAAGTCCTGGGCTGACCATTAAACCTCACATACACAGGAGACGCCCTAAGATTTCCAGCAAGAAATGCAGCATCTGGAATCTGAATTTAGCAGTCATTTCAGCCGCTGCCCACGGCGGGGAAGACAGAGTTTGAAGTTTGAGTCCAGCCAACCAAGTGAACCGTCAGAACAAATATTACTCTTCAAAAGAAATAGTGGATCCAGAATGTCCGTAATGAACCATTTGTAGTGTCCAGCATCCAATGAAAAATCATCAAACCAACAAAGAAACAGGTATAAGTGAGTCATACTGAAGGAAAAAAGCAATGTCAAGGGGAATCACTGTTGAGATGACTTAGATGTCACAATTAGCAGTTTTATTATTTTGATTTTAGGGCTTTGAGGAAAATGTGTCAAGTGAATGAACAGATGGGGAGCCTCGGTAGAGAAATAGAAACTATAAAAAAGGACCGAACGGAAATTCTAGAACCGGAAAGCATGGTAACTTAAATGAATAGTCACTGGATCAGTTTAACAGAAGACTGCAGATGGCAGAGGAAAGGGTCATTGAACTTGAAGATAGTTAAATGGAAGGCATACACCCTAAGTAGCAGAGAGAAAAGAAGATTGAAAAATATGAACAGAGCCTCAGACATGTGGGGGCAATATCAAGTGTCTAACAGGTATAATTGGAATCCCAGAAGGAGAAGAAAAAACAAATAAGGCAGGAAAAAAAAATTTAAAAAACAGTAGCCTCGAGCTTCCTAAATTCAAAACCTCTATGGTAAACTACAAAATGTTGCTGAGAGACAATCAAAGACCTAAATAAATGAAAGTATAACTCTGTTCATGGATTGGAAGATGATATTGTTAAGATGTCAGTTTCCCCAGATTAGACTATAGATTTACTACAGTTCCTATTATAATTCAAGCAGATTTTTTTTTAATTGACAAAGCTATTGTAAAGTTGATACAGAAATACAGAGGACTTCAGGGTGGTCTAAACAGTCCTATAAAAGAACAAAGCTAGGGCTTCCCTGGTGGCTCGGTGGTTAAGGAACCCACCTGCCAGTGCAGGAGACATGGGTTTGACCCCTGATCCAGGAGGATCCCACATGCCGCAGAGCAACTCAGCCGGGAGCCGCGGCTACTGCGCGTGCGTCCTGGAGCCCGGGAGCCGCGGCTACTGCGCGTGCGTCCTGGAGCCCGGGAGCCGCGGCTACTGCGCCTGTGTCCTGGAGCCCGGGAGCCGCGGCTACTGCGCCTGCGTCCTGGAGCCCGGGAGCTGCAGCTAGTGATGCCCGCTGCCCTAAGGCCGGTGCCCGGCAACAAGAGAAGCCGCCGCAATGAGGAGCCCACACACCACAGTGAAGCCTGGCCCCTGCTCGCTGCAGCTGGAAAAAGCCCGTGCTGCAGCGAAGACCCAGTGCAACCAGAAATGAATACATAAAATCATTTGTAAAATGGTTAAGGAAGGAACAAAGCTGGAGAATTTACATGACCCGATTTCGAGACTCTCTGTAAAGCTAAATTACGGCCGAGTGGTACTGGCAGAATGAGAGCTGAATATATTGACAGGCTAGAATGCGGCATTCTAGAACAGACCCACACATGTGTAGTCACCTGGTTTTTGTCAGAGGGATCCAAGCAATCCAGTGGGGAAAAGAAAGTTTTCAACAGATTGTTCTGAAACATCTGGCTATCCACACAGGGATGGGAAAATGAACTTCAATCCCTACCTCACACCATACAGAGATATCCAGTTGAGATGGATCAGAGACCTAAACATAAACAACACTGAAACCATATGGATCTTAGAAGAGGATATAGGAGAAAACCCTTTGCGACCTGGAAGAAAGCAGAGATTCTTACATGAGGCACAAAGGCTTCTTAGATGTGATACAGGATAGAGTCAGGGCACCATGGAAGAAAAACTCGATAAATTAAGTTTCATTAAAATAAAAAATGGATGTTTATCAAAAGACACCATGAAGAAAACAAGTAGCCATGCCAGAGACTGGGGGGAAATTTTTTTAAAAATATATCTGACCAAGGACTTGTATCCATCATATATAAAGAGCTCCTAGAATTCAATAAGAAGATGGCAACTAACTTTTAGAAATGGACAGAAGTCTTCAGCAAGCCTTTTACATAGGAAGATACACAAATGTCCATAAATACATGGAAAAATTGTCAACATCATTAATCATTGCAGGAATGCAAAATAAAGCCACACTTCTATCTCACTACTTACACACTCTAGTGGCTAAAATTTAAAAGGCTGGAACTTGCCAGAGCTGGAAAGAACTGGAGTTAACTGTCACTCATGCACACTTCTGCTGGTGGCGTAAATGCTGCAGCTGCTCGCTTTGGGAAAATGCTTGGCAGTTACTGATGAAGTTAAATGTGCTCACCTCCCCTTTGATCCAACAATTCCACTCCTTGTGGAATTTCATTTCCAAAGGAAATGGGAGCATATGTCCACCAAGAAAAAGGCAAATGCTCATAGCAGCTTTTATTTACGACAACCAGAACTTGGAAGCCACCCAAATGTTCATCAAAAGGAGAATGGATGTCAAATTGTGGCACATTCGTGCAGCAGATTGAGAGTCGGCAATAAAAACGGATGAACTGCTGATGGAGGCAGTAGCCTGGATCTCAGGGCCATGATGCTGAGGAAGGGAAGCCGGGCCCAGAAGTGGACATGACACACGATGCTGTTGATGGGACGTTCAGAGCAGCCGAAGAGAAGGCCTACGGTGAAGAACAGTCAGAGGGGTGACTAGGGGAGGGGATAATCAGGAAGGGAAGGGGAGGAACTTTTAGAGGAGATGAGAATGTTCTTTAATGTCATGGGGTTTGGGTCCCCTCATCAAAATGGTACAGCTCAGGCACATCTCGCTACATGCATGCCTGCTCAGCTGTGTCCAACTCTGCGACCCCGTGGACTGTAGCCCACCAGGCCCCTCTGTCCATGGGATTCTCCAGGCAAGAGTACTGGAGTCGGTTGCCATTTCCTTCTCCAGGGATCTTCCCGACCCAGGGATTGAACCCACGTCTCCTGCATCTCCCGCAGTGGCAGGCAGATTCTTTACCACTGAGCCACCTGGGAAGCCCACAGTCTCAATCTGCGCAAACTCTAAAAATGGTGGGAAGCCTGTGTTACGGCGTCCCACCCCGCACTGTACGTGCAGAGGTCCCCTGCGGAGGTCGGCGCATGCCTAGTTAGGTGGGTGGGGCCAGAGAAGAGGGTGGCAGAGCAGGGGCTTGTCCCTCAGCACCTTTTCCAGGACCCCACGGTCCACACGGTGTCCAGGCGTCTTTCAAGTCCCGCCTGTCCTGGAAGCTTCGGAGCCTCCAGCCTTCGCTTTCCTCTCCCTCTGGATGATGCCGTGGCTCTGGCTGGGGGTCCTAACAGGGCAGGTGTCCGCCTCGCCCTGAGATGGACAGACCTCCTCTTCCGTTTCTCTGAGTACCCGCAGTGCCGCATCATCAGGGCCTCAGCCAGTGAAGCATGCCGGCCAGCCCAGCTGACCGGGAGGCCACAGAACAGGAGCAGGGCATTCGTGAGGCATGCGGCCAGTTCCCTGCCCGTACGCTGGGCTTTCCCATCTGCCTGACGGACAGCGTTGGGCTCAGGTGCATCTTGAGCCCTGATTTGGGTTGACTGGTGGTGGATGCTTCCCTGGGGAGGTCTTTGCTGAGAACAATTCTGAGCGGCTTGGGGTAGAGTCCTGGGGTCAATGAGGATGTTCCCCCAAATGTGGGATGATAAGGGGGCTCTTCTTGGGCTGGCAGATGACTGCCCCTGCACCCGCCGACCCCACGGACCCTTTCCAGGTTGACGTTCAGTCATTTTGATTCATTTCATCAGCTTTTGGGATGTTTAACCATCACGATCCCCCTCACCCACCTGCTTGCCTTCCACCGGCCCGTCGGAGCAGAGCGGATGTCTGTCTGCAGATGGCAGGATTGGGAGCGTGCCCGCCTCCCCTCTGTTCCGCGCCGTCAGGATTCCAGACAGTGCTTTTGTCACCAGCCTCGCTCGGCTGACGTCGGAAACCCCGGGGTGTCTGGCACCCTTAGGAAAGAACCCCTGCGGGTCCCTGCCTGCACCGCGGCGGCCGGGGCTGCAGGAGCTGCTTCCTGGAGGGGCAGGGGGTGATCCATGTGAACGCAAGTGACCGTTCCCAAGGCCACCTCGGGGGACAGACACCCTCCTCTGCCTTCTCGTTGGTTCTGACGGGAGCTGGGGGGCTCTGTCACCGTCTGGGTGCTGACTTGCACCCCGGTTCTCAGGACTGCTGACGTAAAGACACGCAGCTTGCTGTGGAGGGTGGAGGGCGGGCGGGAGAGGTCAGGAAGGACAGGGCTGGCCAAGCTCGCCCCCGCCGCCCCCTGCCGCCCCCCGCCCCTCCCCGTAGCCATCACGGAGCCTCAACGTGTGACCCTAATCTGTGAAATGGTGCCAGCGCTCCCCGCCCCCCAGGCGGCATTGAGTTGAAAAGCATATGTGTGTTAACTCGAGTGCCCGCGTGTGCTTTGACATCCTGCCCGGCCCCTCCATGGGTGGGTGGCTGCTCATGTAAGCGTTAGGGGGGTCTGTTAGCTGGCGCAGCACCATGCGATCTGGCCGTGTTCTCTGCCCGTCTTCTGCTTCCTCACACCTGGAGAGGTTGTGAAACACCAGGGGAGGCCCCCAGAGCAGCCGCATCCCGTCCCGCCCCCACCCATCAGCTCCGGGGGTCTCACCAGGATGGGTGCTGGCTGCCCCCACCCCCGCAGACGGAGGGACGTCCCACGCATCTGCTCACTGTCCCATCACAGTGAGCTGGGGTGGCATCCAGGGCTCGGGGGAGACCAGGCCCCTCTGGCTGCTGAGGTCTTCCCTAGAACGGCACAGCCTCCTCTCCGCTAGGTTTGCAGGGAGCTTTCTCCCTCGCCCACCCTCGCCTCTAGAATGGCAGCTAATATTCAAGAGCTTGGTTTGGGACGTGGCCAGAAACCCATTCATACGAGCGGCTGGTATCGTTTCTCCTCTCTCCTCACCCGCTTCCGCTGACTCGGGCAGCGGTCCACCTCATTCTGATGCCTTTCGGAGGAGAACTTGGCCAGCCCGCCTTCAGCCTGACTGGGTGGGCTCTCCCCGCAGAGAGGCGTGCGGGGGGCTGACGTGGACCTCTCTCATGCGCTGGCCTGCTGAGACCCCAAGGACAGACCCCTCAGCAGGCTGAAGAGCTGGCCACCCCGGGCCCAGCGAGGCCCCAGGCCAGAGTGACCCCTGGGGTCAGGGGTGGGCTGTGTGTGCCAGGCTTGTGGGAACTGTTGAACGGTCCCATTGGCTCATTTGCTGATTTGGTGAAAATTTGTTGAGCACCTACCTTGTATCAGGCGTGGAGATCAGAAGGGATTACGAAGTTGGGTTTCATCTAGGGGTGAGACAGGCTTACCCACAGGCATGTATGGAATAACGGGAGGTGCCGTGAGAGGAGAGGCCTCCGAATAAGAGCGCTGGGGGTAGTCCGAGATGGCAGACTAGGTGGAGGTCCCGGAAGGCATCTTGGAGGAGGTGTCTCCTGACTTGATTTTTGCAGACCAGAGGGGATAACTTGTTGGTCAAGCTCATGAGCAGAAACAAATGCTTACTGAATTATAGATCAAGCGGTAACTGCTTCTGTGCAGGCTCAGTCACTTCAGTCATGTCCAACTCTGCGACCCCACGCACTGTAGCCCACTGGGCTCCTCTGTCCATGGGATTCTCCAGGCAGAATACTGGGTTGCCGTGCCCTCCTCCAGGGGACCCTCCCAACCCAGGGATCAAACCTGGATTTCCTGCACTGCAGGCAAGTCTTTACCGCCGAGCCACCAGGGAAGGCCGGTAACTTCCTTTCTCGTTTGGAAAGGCACATTGCAAGCTCCGCGTCCCTCTCTGCTTGGCTCTGTGACCTTCTGGCAGGGAAGATGTCCATGAACCTGTGACTTCTGCACTTTGACCTTCACACTTGGACCGCAGGGGCTGGGGAGCCTCTGGGCTGAGCCGAGAGCATGTGGGGCTCCAGGTCCCAGGTGTGGGCGCAGGGAGGGCACTTTTGGTCCCCAGAGCTGGGCACCACCTGTTGAGGCAGCATCTTGTCCCCAGCCTCCCATCAGGTATCCCCGGCATTTACCAAACAACTGGGATGGGTGTGTTTTATTGTGGTGGGAGACCTTCCAGAAGGGCAGCAGGCCGAGTCCGAGGCTGCCTGGATTGAAATCCCAGAAGCCTCAGAAGGCAGGTGCCGCACCCCGTCCCTGGACCGGGAGATGGAGGCTGAGAGGGAGGGGCTCTCGGTGGCCCCGAACGCCTCTTCTCTCCAAGAGGCCCCCGTGGGCTGGCGCTCCTGGTGGCCGTGGCTTCAGCCCCCAGCCCTGACCCCCTCTAACCCCCCACAGTGAGCACGGCGTGGGAGAGGACATCTATGACTGCGTCCCGTGCGAGGATGACGGGGATGACATCTACGAGGACATCATCAAGGTGGAGGTGCAGCAGCCCATGGTGAGCCCCGCCCGCCCCGCCGTACAGCCTCCGCGCCACCCCCAGGGCTGAGCCACCGAGAGGGGCCCTGGTCCTTCCCAGCACCTCGGGGTTTCTTCCCAGGCCAGCCGGCCATGCACCCCTTCTTACCCGTGAACGGTTCCTGGGAGACTGGGAGGTGCCACCCCCGCCGTCCCACCTCCCCCGGGCGCACTGCCGTGGAATTCTGCCCCGGAAGGCAAGCAGGACCCCGAGTCCCTCCTGCCCGAGGAGCCTGGGGCGGAGACTCAGCGCTGACCTCAAGCAGCTGGACCCCCTGCCCCACCCCCCTGCAGAGGCGCGAGGCGCCTGGGCTCAGTCAGCCGTGGCCAGCCGGGTGCCTTCCTGCACAGGGGTGTTCATTTCCAGCTGTCGGCAGTTACCTCTCTGACACCTGTTTGTGCAGCTGCTTTGCTGGGGAGGTGGTCCTGCTGGGATGGGAGTTGGGGACCCGGTGGGGTGGACCCCAACTGCCTCGCACCCCCAGACTCCTGGGGGTGGGCGAGATGCCCCTTGTCAACTCTCGAGGCTCTTGCTGCCATTTGCTTTCACCAAAGAAATGCGGGGAATTTCTCCAGAAGCAAGTTTTGGTGTTTTCCTTCAGTGTGGGAGTGACCGCCTGGTGGTGCATAAACTAAGGACTTTCAGAGGCCTTTCCTTCTGCAGGGAGGTGCTGAGATGCTGGGCAGTCAGCTCACAGCCCCAAACTCCAGAAGAGGTGTCTCATTTTGCCCCTTGAGGGTCTGAAGGTGGATTTCCTTCCCCATGATCACCAGGAATCTTGCTCTGTGGGTCTGTGGTGGGTCTGTGACCCCAGGTCTGCCCCTCCCCGCAGACAGTCCTGCTCCTGAACCTTCCAGGGACGTGGGCTCCGGGAGCTGGAAGTCTCTCCTTCGCCTCCCTGGAGCTGGTCTGAGAGGCTGGCCCGCCTCCCGCATTTAGCAGCAAGCTGAGACTGGGGCCCACTCACTCCCCAGGCTTTGGAAGCTGGGTGTCCTGAGGGTCAGGGAAGGTCATGTGTGTGCAGTGGCCGGTGTGGTTATCTAGGGGCACCCCCCCAACCCCAGCTGGCTCCCGAGAGACCCCATCTGCGCCTGGCCTGCAGAAACCCCAGGACGCACTGCTGTCCCTGGTCCTGAAGGGACTTACAGGACCCCGGGCACCTGCAGGGCTGGGGGGGTGCCCTCCTGTGTCCTGGGGACAGGCTGGCGTCCCACCTGCCGAGCGACGCTTAGCTTCCTAAGGCTTGGCGCTGGGCTCACAGCGGTCCACCAGGCAGGGCGGGCCTCCTGTCACATGCCAGGTCCTCAGAGATAAAGCAGCTGGCTTTATTTCCTTCCCCATCATGTCTGGAGCTATCTGAACAGTCTGAGTGGAAGGTATGGTGGATAGTGATGTTTCTAAAGGAAGATAAAGCCAGGGCATGGCAGGTGCCACTCAGAGCCTGGCCCCGGATGGGGGGAAGGTGTCACCTGCTCAGTCCCAGTCTGTCCTATCCCAGTCTGTCCCCTATCCCAGTCTGACCCCTGTCCCAGTCTGTCCTATCCCAGTCTGTCCTATCCCAGTCTGTCCTGTCCCAGTCTGTCCTGTCCCAGTCTGTCCTGTCCCAGTCTGTCCCCTATCCCAGTCTGTCCTATCCCAGTCTGTCCCCTATCCCAGTCTGTCCTGTCCCAGTCTGTCCTGTCCCAGTCTGTCCTGTCCCAGTCTGTCCTATCCCAGTCTGACCCCTATCCCAGTCTGTCCTGTCCCAGTCTGACCCCTATCCCAGTCTGTCCTGTCCCAGTCTGGCCTGTCCCAGTCTGTCCTGTCCCAGTCTGACCCCTATCCCAGTCTGACCCCTATCCCAGTCTGTCCTGTCCCAGTCTGTCCTGTCCCAGTCTGACCCCTATCCCAGTCTGTCCTGTCCCAGTCTGTCCTGTCCCAGTCTGTCCTATCCCAGTCTGTCCCTATCCCAGTCTGTCCTATCCCAGTCTGACCCCTCCCAGTCTGTCCTGTCCCAGTCTGTCCTGTCCCAGTCTGTCCCAGTCTGTCCCAGTCTGTCCTCCCAGTCTGTCCTGTCCCAGTCTGTCCTGTCCAGTCTGTCCTATCCCAGTCTGTCCCTATCCCAGTCTGTCCCTAATCCTGTCTGTCCTGTCCCAGTCTGTCCCAGTCTGACCCCTATCCCAGTCTGTCCTGTCCCAGTTGCCTATCCCTGACCCCTATCCCAGTCTGTCCTGTCCCAGTCTGTCCTGTCCCAGTCTGTCCTATCCCAGTCTGTCCCTATCCCAGTCTGTCCTATCCCAGTCTGACCCCTATCCCAGTCTGTCCTGTCCCAGTCTGTCCTGTCCCAGTCTGTCCTGTCCCAGTCTGTCCCCTATCCCAGTCTGTCCTGTCCCAGTCTGTCCTGTCCCAGTCTGTCTGTCCCAGTCTGTCCTATCCCAGTCTGTCCCTATCCCAGTCTGTCTATCCCAGTCTGACCCCTATCCCAGTCTGTCCTGTCAGTCTGTCCTGTCCCAGTCTGTCCTGTCCCAGTCTGTCCCAGTCTGTCCCAGTCTGTCCTGTCCCAGTCTGTCCTATCCCAGTCTGTCCTATCCCAGTCTGTCCTGTCCCAGTCTGTCCTGTCCCAGTCTGTCCTATCCCAGTCTGTCCCTATCCCAGTCTGTCCTATCCCAGTCTGTCCTATCCCAGTCTGACCCCTATCCCAGTCTGTCCTGTCCCAGTCTGTCCTGTCCCAGTCTGACCCCTATCCCAGTCTGTCCTGTCCCAGTCTGTCCTGTCCCAGTCTGTCCTATCCCAGTCTGTCCCTATCCCAGTCTGTCCTATCCCAGTCTGACCCCTATCCCAGTCTGTCCTGTCCCAGTCTGTCCCAGTCTGACCCCTATCCCAGTCTGTCCTGTCCCAGTCTGTCCTGTCCCAGTCTGTCCTATCCCAGTCTGTCCCTATCCCAGTCTGTCCTATCCCAGTCTGTCCTGTCCCAGTCTGTCCTATCCCAGTCTGTCCTGTCCCAGTCTGTCCTATCCCAATCTGACCCCATCCCAGTCTGACCTTTATCCCAGTCTGTCCCCCCATCCCAGTGCTGTCCCCGTCCCTAAGCCGTCCTCCCCTTTAGCTGGGCTGGCATTCGGCGGGTGGAGGGTGTGGCATGATCCCTGGGTCTGGTGTCTATGTGAGCGAGCCCCCTGACTTCCCCAAGCTTGGCTTGAGTCAGAACAAGCACTGCTAACTGGTTCTTTCTCCTGCTTGTTTCCGCACGCTTTCAGATTAGATACATGCAGGTAAGTGACAGGCGGAGGGGAGGCCCAGGCTCAGGTTTGCCAGCACCGTCTTCCTGCACATTCGGGAAGCCTCAGTCCTCTTTGCAACAACCCGAGACCCCTCCCCAGGCAGATAGTATCGGGCTCCACATTCCTACACACAGTTTTAGGGGGTCGTGGACCCTCAACACCAAGTTCCCAGGCCGAGCAGGGCTTCAGGCTTTGGGAAGGAGCCTGGGTCATGTGCCCACTCGACAGGCTGCTTTGGAGAGCTGTGGCCCCGGCCAGCCCGCTCGGGCCCTGGGGCATTTGTCAGAAAGAAGAATGACGTCAGGGCGGGTTTGAATCCACACGGCCCCTGTGTCACCCGTCAGCATTCTCTCAGCCAAAAAGAACTTAAGGAGGAGGCCTGGCCATCCACAGTCGCCCTGACAGTCACCCCCCGCCCCCCGCGGCTTCTTCCCCGGCCCCTGTGGCCACACTGTCTTGCTCAGCCCCGCTTCAGAGGCCCCCCCATGGGGGCCTGTCCCAGGGTCCCCTGCGGATGGGCTGTTAGCTCTGCACAAGGTCGGAGACCGCTGGGTATTTGGAACGTCCGGCTGTGCCAGGGATTGGCGCCTTTCCCCGAAGCACTGACAGGCTGGGACGGTGGGTCGGTTGGTGGACGTGGGTCCCCAGGGGGCTGGTCAGGGCCTCTCCCCGTGCGCACAGTAGGCGCTTTAAGCATGTGACACCTGCTGTGTGTGCTGGAGCGGGTGGCCGGTCTGGTGGAGACCTGTCCCTTCTGGGCTGTCCTCAGGGTCGAGCCACGCCCCCTGCGCTGGCCTCAGCGTCCCCATCCCCAGGAAGGAGGGAGGGGCACGCCGTCCCCCATCGCACGCCCTCCACACTCGGCGACCCCCGAGCCGAGCCGGGGGCACAGCGGGGCCCTGGCTGACGTCCTGTGTCCCCCTCCAGAAAATGGGCATGACGGAGGACGACAAGAGAAACTGCTGCCTGCTTGAGATCCAGGAGACGGAGGCCAAGTACTACCGGACGCTGGAGGACATCGAGAAGGTGGGCGTGGCCGCCGGGGCCGCCCCGGACGCCCGCCTCCCGGGGGCCCTGCCCCGGGCAGGGACTCGGCAGCCGTGACAGGCGGGGCGCAGGGGCCCTCTCAGTTTTGCACCCCTGACCCCGCCTATCCGGAGATCGCCCTCACCTATCCTCTGCCCTCTGGCCCCACGCAAGCTGTGGGCTCCACCCAGGCCGGTGTCCCGGGAGGCCCGGGTCCCGCCTCCCGCCCCTCGGCTTCAGCTCGGACCCGGGACTGTCCTCAGCTTGTTTCTGCCGCTCCTTGCAGCCTGAACTGGGCATTGTTGCCGCTTCTGCTCCTGAAGTATACTGAGCTAGGCCCTTTATGTGTGCATCCTCGCCCAGAGCTGAACGCCTTCTGCATACGCTGTCACCCAGCCTGGGCGCTGAGTGAGCTCTCTGTGAGCACCTCCTCACTGGGCACCGCCTGCGCTCAGCCTGCCCTCCGTCAGCCGGGCGTGCGGCAGGGCCGGCCCGTAGGTGGCTGAGTGCCCTGCACCTGCGGCTCCGCTCGGCCCGATGCTGGCGGCCTCTGCAGCCCCGCTGGCAGACGGTGCGATCTCCCGATCGGCTGGTCAGTGCTGTCTCCCCGCCGGCCTGCCCAGCTCCTGGAGGACACGGGTGGGCCTTCTCCCCGCCCCCTGTGAGACGGTGTGATCTCCCGATCGGCTGGCCAGGCTGTCTCCCCGCCGGCCTGCCCAGCTCCTGGAGGACACGGGTGGGCCTTCTCCCCGCCCCCTGTGAGCGCTGGCTCTGTGCCATTTCCCTGTCACTTGGCATCCTCACGGCAGTTCTTGGCGGTGTGAAAGAACCGACATCGCTTTCAGGAGGGACCGTTCCCAGTTAGTCTTTCTTTGCAGAGTGTATAGCCGTCATGGGGACCCCTAGGTGGGTCTCCACTGTTCAGGGCATGCGGGAGCCTCCAGCCAGGGGTCCCGAGATGCCCCTTGGCCCCGGGTCTGATCCAGACTTCGGAACTTTCCCCTCCTCCCGCCCCACCCAGCCCTCCTGTTCTGCCCTTCTGCGCCCCCGGCCACTCGCCTTTCTGTAGACACAGCGTCCTGGCCAGCCTGGCCTCCTCGTCTGCCCACCCCGCCCCCAGCGGTCCTGACTCCCTGGTCAGCTCCTCCCAGAGCCCTCCTCCTGGAGGGCACGGAGCCCGAGTTCTGCTGCAGAAAGCCTGCAGGCTGCTGGGTCCCGTCTCCACCCCAGGAATCCAGCCCTGGGGTGCAGGCACAGCGCATCCAGGATGTGCGTCGGGGGTGAACGGGGGGCCTGCCCAGCCAGGGCATGCTTCGCCCTCGGGGATGATGGTGTTTGTAACCCTGCCCAGCCCCCCAGGTAGGTCTCAGGAGAGGAAGCAGTCCCAGAGAGGGGCGCCGCACGGTGGGGGGAACCATCCCGCGGCCACGGGTGCGGGTGGACAGCCTTCTCCTGCTCTCACAGCGGCCGCGGAGAGGGCCAGGTGGCCAGGACCCCGGGGGGAGAAGGGCAGGGAGAGGGGAGGGTGGCCGGCCGTTCCCTGGGGGCCTCCGGGGCTGGTCCCAATGTGGGCGCCTCATCTAAAGCCTGGGGCGGGGGCGCCCTGCTCCTGTGGCGGGTGGGGCTGGAGTGCGCCCTTCTGATGACAGGTCTGGGGGGACACTGGGCAGAGGCCCAGGACCTGATGTCGGGGGAGACTCGCGGCCGTGTCTTCTTCCTCACGTGCACCCTTGGGTGATGTCCCTCACCGCCTGGGGGAACCTCACTTTCCCCAAATGTCTCAGACAGCGATAGCAAAGCCCGCCCTGGTTGCCTTGGGGTTGAAGTTCAGCGCCATGTGCAAGGACCCCCCCCCCCCCGTGGAGCTTTGCCCACCACGGAGGGGTGGGGGTCCGGCGCTCACACGGATTCCCAGGCCCGACCCCGCCCGGCCCCACACTGGGCTCACCCTGCAGAGTGACTCTCAGGTCTCCCCAGAAAGCCCGCGTTCTCTGGGAGGCAGAGCCCTGCTGTGGGCCGAGCCGAGTGGCCGCCCCGCGGAGAGCCCGTCTGGGGACACTTGACCCTTGAGGCCGGTAGAGCCCCCTGTACCAGCGACCGTGGCCTTGAAGGCATCCTCTGGGCCGTGGGGCAGCGAGGGCTTCTCTCTTGCAGAACTACGTGACACCCCTGAGGCTGGTCCTCAGCCCGGCGGACATGGCGGCCATCTTCATCAACCTGGAGGTGAGGGTCCGCCCCGGCTTGCTGTGGGGGGGCCCGCCGTCCCGACCCGCTCCGAAGTCAGGCGGGCTCCACCTTGAGGGGGCTTGGAGGGCTGCTCCCTGGAGGTCCTCAAGGGCCGGTGAGGTTTGGTTAGCAGTGGAGGGATGTTGTCCCTTCCCCCTCTCTGGGCAGACCAAGCCCCTTAGCTGCCTTGTGGGGTCTGAACATGGACACAGAGGGTGATGGCCACCCCTCCGCTCTGGAGTGGACACACTTCCCCGGGGCTGGGCCCCACTTCCGTGGAGGACAGACTCAGGCCTCAGAGCCTGTGAGCCCCTTCGCTCCCTCACCCAGCGGGTGGGTCACGAGGATGCTGGCTGGGTCTGGCTCCAGGCCTTGCCTGGGGTTGGCCATCGTGTGTCTGGACAGGCTGGTACGGCTGTGGCTGGCTGTAGAGCCGTCCAGTGGCTCGCATCCGGGGAGGCGCACCCAGCGCCCGGCCCGCACGTGGCCGTCCTTTAAGCAGCAGCCCCGAAAGAGCTTGACCAGAGCCTCTGCACCCGCCCCCCCACCCCCGGCTTCTGAGCCTGCTCACACGCAGTTGCTTTTCATCCCAGGACCTGATTAAGGTGCATCACAGCTTCCTGAGGGCCATCGACGTGTCCATGATGGCGGGCGGCAGCTCGCTGGCCAAGGTCTTCCTGGACTTCAAGGAGAGGTGAGTGGACAGGGCCTGGGGGGCGTCTCCGGTTCCGCCCTGTCCTCACTTGTAAACTGAGGAAACTGCCTGCCCTCCCATCCTGGATGGGAGGGGGCCTTACGGGTGCCCTAACAGCCCCTTCACCTCTGTTCCTGGGGGTCTGGGTGGATAGGGACCCTCTTGCCATCAGGGTTTCCCGCTGTGCTGTGGTCCCCCAAGGATCCGATGCCAGGGGACTCTGGCTCTGAGCCTGGTGGGTGTGGCCCTTGGCAGCTGCTGCTGCAAGATCCAACCCCCCAACCCCCTGCAGGCCTGAATGAGGGGCTTCAGGGGCTCCGGGCCCCCAGGGTGGAGGACACATGCCTGCTTCCTTGCCAGGACGCCACGCCTGGACTTCTTTATCGGTTGGTCTGGGGCAAGGATGGCATCTGTGCCTCTTGGTGCCGTGTGGGTGACCAGAGGCCAGGCCTGGTCCCCAGCCAGTGAAGGCAGTGGCGGCCGGCCGTGCAGAGGGGCCGACCCCGGGTGACCGGGCTGGGTGCAGGCAGCCGCTGTGGGCGTGGATGCATGGCCGTCCTGGCGTAAACCAGCTTCAGCCCTGCACTTGGGGAGACGGTGGTTCCGGGGCCCAGAGTCACAGGGCACTGGACCTTCCAGGGGTGCCCTGGTCCCGTCTGAGCGTGTGCAGCTCTGGGGCAAGTGTCCACGGAGCCGAGGGGGTGTAGATGCCCTCGTCAGAATCCGAGGCGGATTCTCCCTTCCGGGTCCCACCCAGGCAGTTAGAGTCTGGATGCAGAGAGGGCCCCAGCCTCCAGCCCAGCAGCGTCACCTGCAGTCCCTGTGGCCCTCAGTGACAGCCCTGGTCTGGGATCCAGACTGTCGGTGGGGGAGAGTGACAGCTCGTTAGGAATCAGCGCAGGCGCCTTGTTTAAAAAAAAAGATTACACCGTTACTGTGTGGCCTCTAAATCCGTTTGATTCTTTGCTTTAAGCCTCTGTTTTGTCACCCCCGCTGATGGAGGGGGTGTGGAGGTGGTCTTCTGTTCTCGAGAATGGCCTGCTGGAGCCTGGCGGCGGGTGGGGGCGCATGGAATCGGGATTCTGGAAGCTTCCGGCTGAGTGCGGAGGGCAGCTGTCAGGATGGCTCTGCCGTCCCAGCAGAGATCTCGGCCCCTGCTTCTCTCCCTTGCACCTCGGCCGCCGGCTCTCGAGGGCGAGATGCTGACGAGGACAAAGCCAGGTGAAGTGAAGGGGGCTCGCGAGAGGCCGGCCCTGCGGGGGCCTGGGAGACAGCAGTTTTAGCCACTGAAATCCCAGGAGATCTACCAGGAGATCCACCAGGAGACAGGGCTTCGCGTTCTGTGTATTGTGGAATCTTTGGAGGAGGAGCCCACAGAGTCTTGTCTTCACGGTGCTTAGACCTTGCTGCTCGTTGAAGTCACCTGGGAGCTCGTTAAGATACCGATTCCTGGGGTCTGAGGAGGGGTCCCGAGAGCTGTAGAAGGCCCCACAGGGGTTGGTGGGGACCCTGGGTCCGTGTCACCCTCTCTGCAGGAGGGTCCCCTGCATCATCCGCCAGGTAACCTCAGCTCCGCTTGTAACCGTCCTGCCCAGAGCCACCGCAGCGCGCCTTCACCTGGGACCCCTGAAGGGGCCTCCCCAGGTGCCATCCAGCTCCGGGCAAGGCGCTGTGTCCCCCTGAACGGGCAAGGGTCCTCGAGCCTGCTCTCGCAGGGGCCAAGAGTCGGGGGCTCCCGGGAGCCGCGAGAGAGCAGCAGTGCCCGTGTAAATGCACGTGCAAGGGGAGGGGAGCGGCAGGTGTGGGCACGCTGGCTGGCCCGGGTGACGGCACGCAGGTGGAGGCCGGGGCCAGGCCGGCTCTCTAGCCCACCCTCTGCCCCCAGCAAGGTTCTCCCCTCACCTGGCTGCAAGACACTGCGCCAGGTGAGCCCACATCACGGTGCCCCACTGGCGAACTTGAGCTGTCAGACCTGACCCTCGCCCAGACGGCGGGCTCAGCGCCTCATTCGTGCCGTGCCTTGGCTGAGCAGGGGCGGCTGTGGATGAAGCTGAACTCTGGGCCTGTTAACCCAGCTCAAGGGCAGGTGGCTGAGGCATAGATGGGTGATGTGCCCTCTCGGAGACCCTCCTCATCCCCTGTGCACGGCTGCCTGGCTCCCGCAGTCCAGTTGATCTGTGAGCAAGACCTAGCGCCCCCCTCCACGCACGATCTCAGGCTGACCCGCCCCCAGGCCTCCTCTCCTCTGGACATGATGGATCTTTCCACCTTGGAGAATGGCAGTGAGCTGAGCGTATCCTGGTACCAAGAGCTCTGCAGACCGTCACCCCCTGCAAGGCCTCGGGACCCAGGCCCTTTTGTTGCGGGAGGGGCTGGCTGGGTGTCATCAGAGTATAATCGCTGTGTCCATCCCAGCATCCACCTTTTCTGGGACGTCCCTTCAATTTCTGAGTCAGCCCCTATGGCCTTGATGTTCACTGACTTACCGACGCCACAAGCATTTATGGAGTGCCTACTGTGTGCAGCATCTGAGCATTTATGGAGTGCCTGCTGTGTGTGGCTTCCAAACTCTGGGCCAAGGATATCGTGGTGAACATAGCTGGCTCAGCTCTCCCTGGGAATGAGTCCACAGACGAGACTTATTATGGGCTGCACGAGAGCAGGGGGAGGGGGACGTGGGGCTGGGACTTGGAGCCGATGGTGGGGGCCCCTGAGGACCTGGGTGAGAGAGGATCAACCCTGAGGCCGTGTGGGCAGCAGAAACTGAAGGGAAGGCCCTGGTGGGAGCGGGAGCCCTGTTCTGGAAACTGGGAGAGGCCAAGGGAGCAGGAATGAAGGGGGTGAAGAGGCGGCTCTCTAAGGAGCAGTCACAGGGTCTGCAGGATCTGGTAGGCTGAGAGAGGGATTCAGAATTTTTTAGATGAGGGCAGGAAAATTCACTGAGGAACTCAAGGGGCAAGATCCTGGCTGCTCAACACGGATGAACAATGGGGTGGCCTCCGAGTGTGGTATGACCAGTGCCAAGGGGCAGAGGACAGTCACCTCCGTCTGTTTGGAGGTTATACTCCCATTAACGTGGCCTTGATCCTTAGACAAGGCAGATGCTGCTGTTAACCATGTGGGCCTAAAGAGACGTGTCCCACCCAGAGGGACATTTAGCCTTAAAGTCAGAGAGGTTCGCATTAAAGTCAGACTGTTTGTATCTATTGCTGGGGCTGACCAAGGCGGCCCAGAGCCCGACTTCTGGTGGGTCAGAGGCTCGGGCCAGATGGGCCCCGGGGAGCTGGTGGGGCTTTGCACAAGTGCTGCTAGGCGGATGTCATTCAGAAAGGCAGGTTCCCCCTACTCAGGACCCCAGGGGTTTCCATGAGTGTCTGGAGAGGGGTCCTGGGCGGGCAAGGCTTCTGGGCCCCGCGGCTTGTGCTGGCTCTAGTGTTAGGTGGATGGTGCTGTGGCCGGCCTGTGAGCTCCACTCACTGGGGCAGGGTCTCTGGGGACCTCTCGTCTTAAAGCCCGAGGTTGGGTGGTCCTGCACCGGGCAGGGTCTCTGGGGCCCTCTCGTCTCAAAGCCCGAGGTTGGGAGGTCCTGCACGGGGACAGCCCTCTCGTACCCTCCTAGAGCCCCCACAGGGGCTCCCGTGGCCGCCCCGTCTGGAGGGCTGCCCTGGACCCTCAGCTGGAGAGGCCAGCCTTCTGCCTCTCTCCAGCTCTCCCTTCCCAGGTGGGGGAGCTGAGGGCGGGAGAGGGGTGGGGCTTGGCCCGTGTCCCGCAGCCAGGCCCCGGCGCCCTGAGCATTTGGGGTCGTGTGGGCTGAGGCCATCAGTCCTGGGAGACGCCTGCATGCTTCCCTTTATGGGGTTGCAGCCGAATGTTCAGGGCTAAAGAACACAACCCGGGGCAGAGCCGCTCGGAGCTGGTGACGAACGTCCACCGGCTCAGCAAAGGGAGGCCGGAAGGACGACGGGGCTCGCTCAGAGGACGGTCTGGCACTCTGGCCGCGGTCAGTGGGGACAGACGTTAGGACGGAGGCGGCCGCCTTAGATACAAACCAGTCCATCTCCTCCCTGACAAGAGCGCTGAGTCCCCCGGGTCGCTTCTGCCCTGACGGAGATGGTGGACCGAGCGGTGTCCGGCAAGGGTGCGTCAGGCCAGGTCTGGGGCCGCTTTCCTGGCTGTTCCCGGGCACCCCCGTGAGACCCTGAACCATGAAGGCCTTGCTGCCTGCATTGCTTTGCTTCCAAGTTTCAGATACTTTTACTCAACAGCAGTAGATTTTTTATGGTTAAAATGAAGGCCCATCAACTTCACTTCCTTCACCGACTTCCTCCAACAGACTTAGAACATCTTGTCAGTTTCTCTGGATTTTCAAGGGAGAGTCAAACCACCCACAGAGAGTCTGGCCTGGGGCTGGTGATCAGACTTGCCGTGGTGTGGATGGAGGGCAAAGGGGTCAGCATGAGTGTCCTGGGGCTGTTGTCACAAATTCCCACAAACTCGGAGGCTTAACACGTCAGAAATTTAATTCTCTCTCAGGCCTGGAGGCTAGTGTCCAAAACCGGTCTTGCTGGGCCCTGCTCTCTCTGGAGGCTGTGGGGAGGGGCCTCCCTGAGGCTTCCAGCACCCAGGGGGCCCCGGATGTCATTGGCTTGTGGCCACAACCCCCCAGTCTGTTCTCCACGCTCACATGGCTTCTTTCTGTGTCTCTGGGTCCTTCCCTTTCTTCTAAGGACCTTGTCCTTGGATGCAGGGCCCACCCTAGTCCGGCGTGATCGGACGCGACCCTGAGGGCCGTGATTACATCTGCAAAGACCCTATTTCCAGGGTCACATCCTGAGGCCCCTGGTGGACGTGCCCTTGGGGACCACTATCCTGCCCAGGACAGGGCGTCTTGGCCAGTCAGCTGAGTCCCTGTGTAGTTCCCCTCCCGTCTCAGCGGGGCCAGCTGTGGCCGGAGGCGGGGGTGTGTGCAGCCACGGCTCTGCTCCGCAGTTGGGTGGGGGTGGGGGTGGCCCTGGAGTGCTGGCCGCTGGACTCAGAAGAGGCCTCCCCACGGGGCTGGGGAGACTGGGCTTGGCAGCCACGTGGGTTCTGGATTTGCTGTGGGATCCGGCCACTCCCTTGCTGGTGACCTTAGGAGTCTGGTCACCTCCCAGAGCCCAAACGTGGTGTGTAAGTGAGCCTGAGAGCGGGCGTGGGTGCGTCCCCTGGTCGTTGCTGTAAGTGGCCGTGGTCAGATTTCACTTGTCACCGATTCACAGAGGCTGTAACAGCCTTGTGCAGGCCGTGCCAGCCGGGCTCCAGGCTGCATGCTGGCACGGCGGGGAGGAGTGAGGCCCGCCCCTGGAGCTCAGAGCTGGGGGGGGCGGGGGGCCCGGTCTCTTTGTGGACCCCGCCAGACGGGACAGGCTCTTCCCCACCGCTCCCCGCCTGTCTGCGCGCTCTGCCTGGCCCCGCTGAGCTGGAGGACGGGGTGGGGAGGGGCGGGGACACAGCGGGAAGTGGTAAGGCAGGGTTTTGATGGGTGAACAGAAGTTTTCTGGCTGGAGAAGGCTGCAGCTGTACTGGCTGGTGTGCGGGGTGGGCAGTGAGGAGAGCAGGGCTGGGACCTGCTGTCCGCACGCCTTGTCCGCCAAGACCTCGGGCTGAGTGAGCCGGGGGAGCGCGGAAGGTAAGGCGGCGCCCCAAGGCTGGCCGCTTGGGGACTCTGGGCTCTGGGGGCTCAGGAGAAGGTCTGCAAGGCCCGGGAGGGAGTCGGGGCTGCTGAGGAGCAGGGGGGCCTCTGTGCCCGGGAACGTGGGCAGTGCCCGCTGGGCTGTGGGCAGGGCTTTTGCTGCCCACGTAGGCTTCCCTCCATGAGGGGCGGCCCTGCCTCCACAGACCAGCACAGGTTGCACAGAGATCTCTGGGTCTCCAGCCCCTGATCGCTTCCAGAGATGATGGGTCTTAATCAAGTTTCATGTGAAAACTCTCAGTTTAATAGCAAATCATTGAAGTGGAAAGGTTCGGGGAAGGTGGGTGCCCATTTCCCCCATGGTTGGCAGCCCTTCTCCTGGGCAGGGAAGGGAGGGAACACAGCCTCACGGAGAGAACTCGTGAGGAGCTGTCGGGGGAGAGAGCTGCGGCTCGACGTGAAAGCAGAACGGACTCAAACCAAGTGTGTGTGCGTGTCTGTGTCTCTGTGTGTGTGCCCACCACCCAGGCTCCTGATCTACGGGGAGTACTGCAGTCACATGGAGCACGCCCAGAACACACTGAACCAGCTCCTGGCCAGCAGGGAGGACTTCAGACAGAAAGTTGAGGTACTGGGGGCTTCCCGCCCGGGCCCCATCCATCCCTGGCTGTTTCTGCCCATCCCTGGCCTCTTGCCCGTTTCCTGGAAAGGTGGGGATGGGGCAGTGATGTGACGTGTTTGTAGATGTTCTTGGCTGATGAGTATTTTTTCCTTTGCCTTTTGTTGGGGTTGAGAGTGGGCAGGGGACGGTCACCGTCCCAGGCCCAGGCCCAGCCTGAGTCCCCTGGGTGCAGCAACGGCAGGGCCTCAGGACCAGATCTGGCTTAGCAGAGGGCTACGACTGATCCCTGACCCTGGTCTGTTTGGATCCTGAGGGGGCCCCAGGTGATGGACGTTTGCTGGGAGCCGTGGAGTCTCCCAACCCTGCGAGTCTCACCCTCCTTGAGCCCGCCACATGAGCTTCTGTCCAGCCTCCTGCTCCCTTTGGGGCAGCAGGCGGTTCACAGAGACGGGGCTTCCCGGGTTGTATCTGGCTGCTCGGATGGTTTGCAGGGTGAATCCTGGTGGCATGTCCCCTTTCTCCCGCAGTGTTGGGGGTGACATGCCCCTTGGAGAGGCCTGATGCCCCTATGTATCCAGGCAACCACTGGAAGCCCTCATTCCTGAGGGTGGTCCCCACTTAGTGTGAGCTGGCTCCCCTGAGCATCTCGGGTAGACCCCAGGCCAGGGGTCGCTCAGAATCCACCCCCAGGTGGCCACTGCAGACTCCTGAGGCTGTGAGAGGCAGCATGCCCCTTGCCCTCTGCACACACCAGGTGTGGGGAGGGTGTCTGGGAGCCTGACCAGAGAGCCACTGGACACCCTGGCTGGTAGTTCAGGGCTTGGGTCTGCCCTCCTCCCCAGGCTGGGGGATGGGGGTGCTGGGGTCTGGCATCCCTGAGCAAGGATGCTCTAAATCCACTTGCTGCTCCCCCGACACCCAGGAATGCACCCTGAAGGTCCAGGACGGGAAGTTCAAGCTGCAGGACCTGTTGGTAGTGCCCATGCAGAGGGTGCTCAAATACCACCTGCTCCTCAAGGTGAGCCGGGCTGGAGTGCTGTCTTAACGTCCCTCTCTTTACCCACGAGAGTTGGGAACAGCTCGCTCAGAGCCATGTGTCTCCTGGGGGTGGACTTGCCACCATTCTGGAGCTGGGCAGTCAGACCAGAGCCTGGGGGAGGGTGCGGGGGGCCTTGTCCGGGGGCGGGGGGCTGTCTCTCTGTTTACACGGGGTGCTGGGTCAGGGAGGGCGGGCCCAGGCCCTGAGTGGTGACCCACTCCCCTCCGCGCTCCAGGAACTTCTGAGCCATTCCACCGACCGGCCAGAGAGGCAGCAGCTCAAAGAAGCGCTGGAGGCCATGCAGGTGGGTCACCGAGGCAGGGGGGAGGCTGGGTGACAGGGCTTTGCGGGCCGGGCCTGCCGTCTTGGACTGGACCTGGGCTCACAAACGACCTGACCTCTGTGACCCAAGACGTAGGTTTTCCTGGGACGGCAGGAGATGGAGGAGGGGGCAGGATGGTGGATGAGATCCACCAAGAGCAGAGGGGCCATGTGTGTGTGTGTGGGGTCTGGGTTCTCTTCAGTAGCCGACCCCCCGGCCTGCGGTGACTCCCCCGGGACCCCCTTCCTCCTGCCTCTGACTGTCCACTGCCGCCGTCAGCAGAACCCAGGCAGCGGACTCGGTTCTGGGCTCCTGGCCCCGTGGTTCCCTCTGTCCAGCCCTGTGGCAGCCGCTTCTGAAATGCCCCCCACCCCAGCCACGCCGCCTCTCCCCTGCCCACTCTATCCACGGAAGCCGCTGAGCAGCTCCGCCCTGAAAGGAGAGCCCGGCTCAGTCCCTGCCCACTCAGAGCCAGCCCGTGGCTCCCGCCGCCTGCGGCTGCCTGGCCCCTGACACCCGCCTCTTCCGGGCAGGCCCCCGCGCGGTCTGCATCTTTCTCACCTGTGCTTTGGCTCAGGCTGGACTTGGCCTTGCTCACCGGGCTGTGCCCTGTGCGTTCTCTGTCCTTAACAAAGCCATGTTCCTGGGGGGCCCGCCCCTTGCTGGCTTCCGCGCCCAGCGGCTTGGCGCTGTGTCGGGAGGCCCTCTGAGCAGCCTGTCCTACTGGAAAGCCTCGGTCCAGGCCGTGGGCCGCGGAGGCCGCGGGGGCTGGACAGTTCACCGTCCTGCCTTCAGGTCTCGGAATCTGCCCTGCCGGTGGGCTCCCTCGTGGGGACGGGCAGGGGGCACTGGAGGGGAGCCCGAAGCCGGCTCTCGCCCCCCACCCACCCACCGCCCACCTCCCGGACGCCACCCCAGGCTCTGGGTGCCTGCCCCCTCAGCCTGCTGGAGCGCGGCAGGCAGGGACCGCTGGGAGGCCACAGCGCGCGGACGGCTGGGCCCAGGGCTGCCCTTGCTCCACGAGGAGCGGGCTGGCCCAGTTCTCCTTGGCTGTTCTCTACCACTCGGACCGAGAAGGGAGCCAAGTGACGGATGGAAAGGAGCCACTCTAGTCTATGAGGGGGGTTTCCCGGCCTGCCGATGGGCTGCACCTTCCCTGTCTTACTTATTTCTCAAGTGGATGACGCCTCTCACCCCGCATGACTTGGAGGCCCAGTCTCCTCTGGGGACAGGGGACGGTGCTCCGGGAACGTCCGGCCCTCGGACGGTGCCCGGCACGGGCCTGTTAACCCCTCCCCACCTCTGTTGTGTCCCAGGACTTGGCCATGTACATAAATGAAGTTAAACGGGACAAAGAGACCCTGAAGAAAATCAGCGAATTTCAGAGCTCTATAGAAAACTTGGTAAGTGAGTTGACTGCCCGAAGAGTGGAGATAATTGTGACCGTCTCTCTCTCTCTGTAGATATAGATATAATTTCTAAACATTACTTTCACAATCTTGATTTGAATAAGCGCAAGGGTGACCGCACACTGCCCGTCGGGGCCGTGGAGGCAGGGGCAGCCATGCCCCGTGCTGCCTGCCGAGGGAGGGGAGCAGCTTCTGGAGCCGAGTCTGACCTTGACCTGCCGGGCTGTGCACCCTGTCCAGCCCGGGTGCCCTGTGCACAAGGTGGCCGCGGGCGGAGGGGCAGGGCCCGGGGGGAAGGACGCTGGTGCTGCCCCGCCCTCCCTGCCCAGCCTGGACCGGGGCTCTCTTGGGTCCAAGAGGAGGATGTGGCTTCCAGGGGGCTGTGGCTTCTTTTGGTCCGGGCCCCTGGCCACCCCCATCTGCGGTCCCTGGGAGGGACAGTGGAGAGGGTTTGGTCACCCTGTCCGGGAGCTGCCCTGGACTCTCCTCTCCACCTTGGCCTCTAGCAGGGTGACGCCTCACGGGACCCGATCGCCGGGTCCATCAGAGGCTCAGCCTCGGGCGCTGGGTGAAGCACGCTGTCCTGCGGGGAGGGAAGCAGGCTGGTGTTCCCCCCGCCGTGTCCGTGAGCGCTGGCTCCGCGCAGTCTGCGGGATGTTTAGCCGAGGTTTCTCCATCTCGGCACTGCTGACACCTAGAGACGGCCGCTCGTGGTGGGGGCATCTGTCCTGGGCGTCACAGGATGGTGGGCTGCACCCCTGGTCCCTGTCCACTTGATGCCAGTAGCCCTTTGGGGGCCCAAGTGATGACCGCCACACACCCCTCCAGACGGCACCAGATGCCCCTGGGTGCAGAATCACCCTGGCCACAAACCTCTGGTTTACACACATTTTCACCTCCTGGTCCCCGCACTTACAGGGTCTAGGGGAGTCGCTGTTTAGGGCAGATCCCTGAGCTACCCCACCAGGGTCAGAAGAGCCCAGACGGGACTGCCCGTGCAGACATGGGATGTGAAAACCACGTGTCACCCTGCAGAGAACACAGAAGTTGCCAGACAGCATTATGACTGGACCGATTTTTCTGTCCTGTCAGAGGGCCGAGGGGGTTAAGGGCAACTGTGCCAGGCTGCTGGTGGCGGTGTCAGTGCCTGGCGGGGCCTGGCCTGTCGGTCATCCCCTCTGAGCGTCGGATGTTCTCGATGGATGGACGGGCACTACTTTTGTACAAGTACCGGTAGTTCTTGCTCATTTAATAGCAAACATTAAACAGCGGGTGAGCAGGTGTGCGGTTTCCTCTGGATCCCATCGGAGACGGTGGAGCTGGTGCCTTTCTTGCCGCACTTTGGAGATGAGACCTGGGGTCTCTGCGTCATTGATCAGGGTGTTGGTCCCACCCTGGGTGACCCCAGTGCTGCACCTTTTTTTTTCTAAATTTTATTTACTTTTTGTTTTTGGCTGTGTAGGTCTTGGTTGCTGCACAGGCCTTCCCTGGTTGTGGCGAGTGGGGGCTGCTCTCCAGTTAGGCTGCCAGGGTTTCTCACCGGGCTGGCTTCTCTTGTTTGGGACGTGGGCCCCAGGACTCGAGGGCTGCAGCAGCTACAATTCCTGGGCTCTGAAGCACAGGCTCAGTGGTCGTGGCACATGGGCTTAGCTGTTCCAAGGCATGTGGGATCGTCCCGGGCCAGGGAGCGAAGCCTTGTCCCCTGCGTGGGCAGGGGGATTCTTTACCACTGAGCCACCAGGAAAGCCCCCACGATGCACGCTCAGTCGTGCTCTGGCAGCTTCTGGAAAACACAGAGAGCTCTGAAAGCAGATCCTGAGAGCCTGCATAGTCACGCTGGGCAAGCTTGTCCCAGAGGACTTGGCAACATCCCCACCTTTATCTGTCCGCATCGACGGGCTCAGGGGAACCTCTCCAGAGCGGTCTTTGTGAATCAAAGCAGAGCAAATGGGTACAAAGCAGGCGGAAAGCGAAACTGAAATCCCTGCAAACCAGAGAGAGGGTTTTGACTCGGAGGCTCTTCCTATGGCAAATGAACCCCAGGCAGGACCCCCTGCCCCGCCCGCCGTCTGTCTGATAAGCGCTGTTTGTTCTCTTTTTAATTCGGTTTCTCCGGGTCGGGCATCTGGCTTTCCCCACCAGGTTTCCACCCGGGCTCCACACAACAGCAGCCTGTTACCGTGAGCGCCCCATCAATCGCCCTTTGTTGCCGCAGATCTGGGGGGAGTCCAGAGTGGGGGCCCCCAGGCCGGGCTCCTCCCTCCCCTCCCCTCCGCGCGCCATCCTCAGCAGCAGCCGGGAACCGCAGGGCTGGTCTCCCATGGCCCCCGCCTTGAGGGGCGTTTCTGTGGGAAACGGCTGCCCCGGGCACGTGCCCACCTGCGTTTCTCTCCACATAGGGAACATGCTCTGGCTCCAGGGCTCACGGCCATCTCCTTTCTTTCCCAGCAAGTGAAACTGGAGGAATTTGGGAGACCGAAGATCGACGGGGAGCTGAAGGTCCGGTCCATAGTCAACCACACCAAGCAAGACAGGTGAGCGGACGCCCCGCCCCAGGGGCACCCCGCGCCCTTGCGAGTCTGGAAACAGCTTCTCCTGTGGATTCAGCTTCAGGTGGCTCCATTCTAATTGCTCCTTCCTTCTCTGTGAGGGAGACGGCCAGTGGCCGCCCTGCCCGTGGCTGGCACTGCATGGGGCTAGGGGCCAGCCGGAGGCTCCTAGGGGCGGCTGTGAGAGTTCTCTGCCGAAGGGATGGTGGGGAGTGCCGGGCGGGACACAGGAAAGCCCCCAGTGAGCTGGCATGGCCCTGGTCTGTTCATCCTCCGCTCGCACCTACCGTGTCCCAGGCCTGGGACCGTGGCCAGGGTCACAGCAGATATCAGCCCTGCCCCCAAGGAGCTCCCAGTCCGCTGGGCGATGGACATGTCAGTGAGAGTGACCGTCGGAGGCCAGTGCTGGGAGGAGGGCCGGCTCGAGGGGCAGAGGGGCCCAGAAGCACCTCGGGCCCCCGGGGGCAGGAGCCTAGGTGGGCTTTCTGGAAGAGGTGTGTCTGGGCAGCTGAGACCTGGCTGAGGGGTCAGAGTTAGCCAGGGGGGCGGGCTCAGGCTCGGGGAGGGAACAGCCCTCCCGCTGCCCACCCAGGCACCCGTGGCTGTCGCGGGACCTCAGAGCCCAGGGCGCTGGCCGAGCTGATGGGTCCTGGGCTGCGCTGCCGGGCAGGTACCTGTTCCTGTTTGACAAGGTGGTCATCGTCTGCAAGAGGAGGGGCTACAGCTACGAGCTGAAGGAGATCATAGAGCTGCTCTTCCACAAGATGACCGATGACCCCATGAACAACAAGGACGTCAAGAAGGTGGGCCTTCGGCTTCCTGGGGCGACCGAGGGTCTTCTAAGGCTGGGGCTGGGCCCGGGGCAGGCGCTGACCCCTGCCGAGGGAGGTGTCATGGGGTGGCCAGACAAAGAGTGGTCTGGTGGGTGGGCTGGCCTCTAGCCGCTCTGTCAGGCCCAGCACCTTCCTGGCCTCTCGTCTGAGTCTTTCCTGGGGTTGGGGCAGGGGCCCCAAATCCAGATCCCAGCTCCCCAGTGAGCATGCTGAGTGGGAGCCCTGCCCCAGGCCTCTGGTGGAGTCCAGCCTTAGATATTGGCAGCCTGGCTCCAGCCCCTGTGCTGGTGAAGCAAAGAGACACTCCTGCCCCTCCTCAGCCCTCCCTCTTTGGAGGAAGGTGCTGAATGGGTCTTGCTATGGCTTGTCAGACTCTGATGCCCAGCCAGGGGGCTGTGGGCTGGTGCAGGAAGGGCCATGACTGCTGGGGTGGGGCCATGACTGATGAAGGCGGGGCCATGGCACCTGGGGGTGGGGCCATGACTGATGAAGGTGGAGCCATGACTGATGAAGGCGGGGCCATGGCACCTGGGGGTGGGGCCATGACTGATGAAGGCGGGGCCATGACTGATGAAGGCGGGGCCATGACTGCTGGGGGTGGGGCCATGACTGATGAAGGAGGGGGGGCCATGACTGCTGGGGGCAGGGCTATGAGTGATGAAGAGGGGCCATGACTGATGGGGAGGGGCCATGAGTGATGAAGAGGGGCCATGACTGATGAAGGCAGGGCCATGACTGATGAAGAGGGGCCGTGACTGATGAAGAGGGGCCATGACTGCTGGGGGCGGGGCCATGGCTGATATAGAGGGGCCATGACTGATGGGGCGGGGCCATGACTGCTGGGGGCGTGGCCATGATTGCTAGGGGCGGGGCCATGACTGATGAAGAGGGGCCATGACTGACGGGGGCGGAGCCATGACGGATGAAGGCAGGGCCATGACTGCTGGGGGCGGGGCCATGATTGATGAAGAGGGGCCATGACTGCTGGGGAGGGGCCATGACTGATGAAGAGGGGCCATGACTGATAAAGGTGGGGCCATGACTGCTGGGGAGGGGCCATGACTGCTGGGGGCGTGGCCATGATTGCTGGGGGCGGGGCCATGACTGATGAAGGTGGGGCCATGACTGCTGGGGGCGGGGCCATGACGGATGAAGGCGGGGCCATGATTGATGAAGAGGGGCCGTGACTGCTGGGGAGGGGCCATGACTGATGAAGAGGGGCCATGACTGCTGGGGGCGGGGCCATGACTGCTGGGGGCGGGGCCATGACTGCTGCACTCAGTGCTGAGCACCTAGCAGGTGCAGCCCTGGGCTGGGTGGGGTGCAGGGAACCAAAGTGCTAAAGAGCCTGGACTCTCGAGCTGACAGGTAGAAAGCAGGAGCTCCTCCCAGGCTCAGGGCTGAGGATGCTGCCTGCTACTCTCCCTGAGTGCAGCCCGCCACCTTCCCCTCTGGGAGGAGGGCCTTGCCCTGGCTGCCCCGGCCCGGGGCACTTGGCGTGGGCTGTGTCCTGGGCTGTGGTCGCCCACGCGGGGCTGGGCCAGGCTCCTCGATGACCTCATCTCCCCTTTTCCTTTCCTCTCCTCATGCTGCCTAGTCTCATGGGAAGATGGTAAGCTCCTGGCGCCCTGCTGCTCACTGCCTTCCTGCCTCCAGGCCTGGTGCTGACAGTTCTTCCCTGAGCCCGGAGTGGGGCCTGGGGGCTCCGGGAGTGGGGTCTAGGGGCTCCGGGAGTGGGGTCTGGGGGCTCTGGGTGGGTCTGGGGGCTCCAGGAGTGGGCTCCAGCAGTGGTGTCTGGGGGCTCTGGGTAGGATCTGGGGGCTCCAGGAGTGGGGTCTGGGGGCTCCGGGAGTGGGATCTGGGGCTCTGGGGGGGGTCTGGGGGCTCCAGGAGTGGGCTCCAGCAGTGGTGTCTGGGGGCTCTGGGTAGGATCTGGGGGCTCCAGGAGTGGGGTCTGGGGGCTCCGGGAGTGGGATCTGGGGCTCTGGGGGTGGGTCTGGGGGCTCCGGGAGTGGGGTCTGGGGGCTCCGGGTGGGATCTTGGGGCTCTGGGGGTGGGGTCTGGGGGCTCCAGTGGTGGTGTCTGGGGACTCCGGGTGGGATCTGTATGCTCCGGGGGTGGTATCTGGGGGCTCCGGGAGTGGGTCTGGGGGCTCCGGGTGGGCCTGAGCCAGGCAAGCTTGTGGCATTCTCCTCGGCCTTGCCTCGGCCTCTGGCTTATGAGGCGACATGCGTTGGCGATCACAGATCTGCCCGCAGTTGAGGGCGTGAAGTGATGGCCCTGTCCCTGGATGGCACTTGGGTCCCTGGAGGTTGAGGGCGGGTGCTTTCAGAGCTGGGGCCTTTGTCTCCTCTCTGCCGTCTTCTCTTTCTTCTTTCTGTCTTGCCCTCTTTTCCTTTCCCCTCTAGCTTTCTGACACAAACGGGCTCATTTTTCCAAACCCTTCTTCCTCATTCCCTCTGGAGGCCCTGAGCGCTGGCCGGGCGTGGTGGTGGCCGAGGGCTGGGCAGGCTCCGCCAGCTTTGCTCCCATGGCCCATGGCTGCCTCTGCCTTTTTTTTGTTTGTTTTCTGTTGTTCTACATCAGACCAGTGAGTTTTCCTGGCATCACGTTTAGGGAGTGGAAGCGGCTGGGCCGCCATCCTGGAGGGGCCCTGGGACGTCTCGTTAGAGGGCATGTACACGTAAGCGTGTACATACAGACGCGTGTGCGTGTGCAGCCCAGCACGAGTGTGAGTGCATGCCTGCCCGCGCCTGTTCCAAGCGTGCTCCCGTCTCCCCGCAGTGGTCCTACGGCTTCTATCTCATTCACTTGCAAGGCAAGCAGGGCTTCCAGTTTTTCTGCAAGACAGAGGACATGAAGAGGAAATGGATGGAGCAGTTTGAGATGGCCATGTGAGTCCGCCCTGACAGGGCCGTGGGGGTGGCCGGCCCCCCGTGGGCTTCTCAGATGAGAGGTCCTTCCAGTGACCCGAGGCTCAGCCTGTCTCCGTTGCCCTGGGTGAAGCCAGTCCCCTCCCCCGGGTGGCATTCTTGATCCTTAATCTACCAGCAGCCGGAGGGTCTGCCCCCCAGAGCCCAGCCTCCCACACCTGTGTGGCTGGGCAGCGAGTGGCCAGGAACTGCCGTGATGCCGGAAGGACTCGTGGTGACCTGGGTCCTCGGGGCCTTCCAGGCTGTGGATGGTCACCTCTGGGGACAGCTCTGGAGCCGTTTCTCTGTGAAATCCAGGAGGAGCCCCAGTTGCCCCACAGAGAAAGCTGGTCATGGGGGTCCCCTGTCACATCCGACCTTGAGGCCAGGGGGCTGGGCCTGGGGCCTCCAGGCAGGTGCACTCACCTCCCCTCCTGGTGGAAGGGCGATGCTGGTTCTGGGGTTATTGGGAGGCTCAAACAGGGTCCCACGTGGGGCACATCGGAGAAGGTGGCAGCCAGGCGGTGGGCCCCGCGGCTTCCAGGGCTTGTAATTTTCTTCCCATATTCTGTTGTGAAAAACTTCAAGTATTTATCCAAAAACGTCGTGGTAAACACCTGGGCTCCTGCGTTCACATCTTGGGCTGCTCTCTGCCACACACTGTCCCCTGTCCCCCACCCCGCTTCCTGCCCTGGAGCCGTCTGCTGGTGGGGTGGGCTCGCTCTGGCGAATTGCAGACATGGGTGCAGTCCCCGCACTGTTTGAGGGGACCCATCGTGAGCTCACGATTCATTTAGATTTTTCCATCTCGGGCTCACTCACAGTGACATCCTTAGCGGCTTTGCTGAGTCATGACGAGGGATTGCCCCGGCCCACACCCAAGCCCTGTCCAGAGACAGCCCTTCACCGTCACCCTCAGAAACGTCTCGAAAGCCTCTGCTTGGACCCCCACCCTCCCTGGGGCGTCAGGGTCCCCGGGTAGGCCTGGGAGTTCTGGCAGCGCCCGGCTCCTGCGTCCTGGCCCCCTGACCCCCGGCTGATTCCAGGGTTCCCGTGTCAGTGGGGCTCAGGGAACCTGGCGCCCACTCTCCCTCCAGGTCAAACATCAAGCCCGACAAGGCCAACGCCAACCACCATAGCTTCCAGATGTACACGTTCGACAAGACCACCAACTGCAAGGCCTGCCGCATGTTCCTCAGGTGGGCGCCCTGCTCCCGGCCCCCGAGGGCGCTTGGGACTGCCCCGTCCTGCATTCGCAGCGCCCAGCGCCTTGAGGCCAGTGCTGCGCTGGGCCCCAGAGACCCGGGGGAGTGGCTCGTCTGTGTGAGCCCGGCCGGCCCGCGGTGCCTGGGATCCAGCGGGGAGGGGAGGCGGTTGTCCCGGGGGGCCCGTCACAGGCGCTGCAGAGCCAGGCCCGGACCGTCCAAGGGGAGGGCCGGTGCCAGGCTGTGCGTTTGGGCGGGGGTCCTGGGGGCTCAGGGGCTGGGCTGGCTGCTCGGGAGGGCGGAAGGCCAGGCGGGTCGGGGCTCATCTCGCCTCCTGCCCTCCCCTGGCGCAGGGGTACTTTCTACCAGGGTTACCTCTGCACCAAGTGTGGCGTCGGGGCGCACAAGGAGTGTCTGGAAGTGACCCCTCCCTGCAAGATCAGTGAGTACCGACCCCGCCCCGCCTGTGGGGCACGAGCCCCAGGGCCGGCCCACCCCTCACAGCGGCCTGCCCACCTTCTCCTTTCCTGCAGTGGTGGCCCCACGAGACAGGACCAGATGAGGAAACTGAGGCTCGGGGGGGCGGGGGGCATCTGCCCCTGGGCACACAGGCCCAGCCTGAGAACGGGCGGGGTCTCCACGGCCAAGCCCTCCTCCTAACCACACTCTTGCTGGCCCTTCTCTGCCTCTTGAATGCCTTCAATGCCTTCTGCCTTTTCTCTGACGCACTGCAGTTGTTTCAGACTCTAGACCCCCACCGGGCCCTGGGCAGAGAACGTCCTTGGCAGTTCGTGGAGATTTCCCTTCACAGAGGAACACCTTGGCCCCCGGCTCCCCTGCCCCATTTGTAGCTGGTTCCCCTGCATGCCCAGCATTTATTACACAAGGCTCCCCTTGGCCCCGGGCCCATTTGTCAGATGGGAAGGCTGAGGCTCCTCTGAGTCGTCTTTTTTTGGGGGATGAGCTGGGGGCGTGCCCAGCCTAGAGCAGCTGGATGGCAGCCGGAAGCCTCAGACAGTTCCCAAAGATTGCAGCCGCCGCCGTGGTCAGGGCTGGCCGTCCGTGGGCTCCAGGCTCAGGCCTGTGCTGAGCGTCAGCACCGCTCACAGTGCTTCACGTGGGCTGAGTAGCCCCCGCGGCCCCGTGAGACGGGGCGGCCACGCTGCCGTCCACGCCCGGGGGACCTGCGCTCAGAGAGGCCTGACGCGCTCCAGGTGGACGGGAGGACGTGCCAGGCCTGCTGATCACCCAACGCACCAGCGCCCAGAGCAGGGGAGTTTTCGTCAGTGCCGCATTTACTGCGACTGCTGGCCCAGCGCCCTGACCCGGGAGGAGGGTCCCACAGGTCAGCCTGGACCCCCTCGTCCCAACTGAGCCCGATGCCGCCCATTGTGGCCCAGCGGAGGTTCAGCAGCCCTGCTGCTCTGCTCCAGGCTGGAGGAAGCCGCCGGCCCCTCTGGCCCCAGAGAAGGAGGCTTTGCAGCTTTGCCAGTGGATACCGCCCTCTGGTGGCTGCGTGTCCTTCATGTCAAGAGACTGGATGGTTCATTTCTTTTGACTTTTTTTTTTCTGGTCTTGAAAGTAACATACTTATTTGTCAAAAATAATAGAGGGGCGAAAAAAAAAATAAGAGAAGAAATGGAATAAAGAAGAAAATAATTATCGATTATGAATGTATTAAGAGATAATCAAAGGTGGTATTTTGGCATATTCCCTAACTAGTTTTCTAAGTTTTAAATAATCTTTCTGTTTCTCTTTGCCTTCTGATTGTTAAATACCCACCTTCCATACAAAATGTGGAGGAAAGTAAACGAGATAAAAGCAAGTCGTGATCACACCAGGCAAAAACAACTGCTGATGGCCATCTCCTGCCTTCTTCCTTTTTTTGCAGACTCCCCCATTCCAATCCTTTTTAGGTTTTTGTGTTTTTCATATGTATAGCTGAGGGCTTCCCAAGTGGCACTAGTGGTAAAGAACCCGCCTGCCAATGCAGGAGATGTAAGAGACACGGGTTTGATCCCTGGGTTGAGAAGATCCCCTGGAGGAGGAGAAAATGGCAACCCACTCCAGTATTCTTGCCTGGAGAATCCCATGGTCAGAGGAGCCTGGAGGGCTACAGTCCACGGGGTCGCACAGAATTGGACACGACCGAAGTGACTTAGCACACACATACAGCTGAGGCCTCACCGGAGAGGCGATGGCATGTCTTTTGCAAGCTGACGTTGTCAGCATACTCCCCGCAACTCCGAGAGCCCCTGGTGGGCCCCTGGCTTTGTTTTAAGAGGTCGTGGTCCCCCCCAGGGCAGGTGCATGCCTCCCTCTCTTGTCTCTCTGCTCTGCCCCAGCCCCTCCTGCTTTATCTCCTCTGCACAGTCCAAGCTGCTTCCCTTCTGACCCACAACCCACGTGCTTATCTTTCCTCCTGGTCTCGGGCAACATTCCTCGGCCTCGTTGGCTCCACCTCTGGGCTGGGCAGGTTTACTCATCTGCTGCCCCTGCGGCCAGGATGTCCCAGGGAGATGCTGGACCCTCCCAGGGTGCGTCTCCCCAGGAAGCCTCCCCTGGGGGCACCAGCTGCTTGCCCGCATGGTGCCTGACGCCCCTAACCTCTGCTCTTCAGGGTCGGATTCCTGCGTCTGCCCAAGGCAGGCTGCGACCGTGAGTGTGAGGAGGTGTTGAAGGCCCGTCAGCCACACGTCAGCCGCTGTGGCGCTTGCTTTGTCCAGTGGTGGAGTTGGCCGCCCGGCTGGTCGGATGGCTGGGGCCCAGCCCGGCGCTGTGTCCTCGCCTAGGGTCACCCCAGGGCAGGCAGAAAGAATTTCTAGAATGTTCGCCTTCCATCTGACAAGCTGGTGTGCCCCGTGTGTGTGAACAGGCGGGCTGACGGAGTAGCTTGCCTCCTCCGTCTCTTGTCCCTTGCCCATGGCAGGCATCACTAGTCAACTGTCGAACTCTTCCCTTTGGGCCTGGCTTCCGCCCCGTGACTGGGGAGCTGCTGCCTTGGAGCAGAGCTGGTTCGTGCAGGAAGCCTGTTGGCCGTGGGGCCAGATACGCTGGGGGTGTTCTCCCATGGGCCCCCTGTAACCAGGGCTCAGAATTTGCCGTTAGAAGGAACTGAGGGATTTTCATGGCCACCAGCCGTGCGTGTCCATAATCCTTGTCTGAGCCCACGGGCCTTGCTGCGCCCCTTCTTGCACACTCGGGTGCCCCCAGCGGCTCTTGCCGTGAGGTGACAGACCTCCGGCCCACAGTGCTGGCCCCTTGCCCTCTGACCCCAGTGTGCTTTCTTTCCAGGTTCTCCTGCAGACCCGGTGAGTCCGCCAGACCGTTCCCTTCCCGCTGCCCTGCACCACACGCCGCCCTGTGCCCGGAGCCAGAAAGACCCAGCCATTCCAGCCCTCAGGCTCATGGGGCCAGGCCGGCTCGCAGGGCCCCCGTTGGTCACGAGGGCCCTTTGTTTTCCATTGTGGTCACCACAAAGAAACGGGTCCCCGGGCACGGCCTCCTGGGGCCCGCCAGCTCGTCCCCCGGCCCAGCTGCCACCCGTGCCGCCTGCCCGGGGTCCTGCTGGGGCTGTGGGTGCTCAGCTCCACGACAGGCGTCCACCCACCTCCCTCCTGTCCCCATTGATGTAGCGCCCTCTCTTGAGCCAAATCAGAGATGAGGTCGCTGAGTTCACTTATGGGGTGTGGACGTCATGTCTTTCCCTGGCCATGCGGTCCAGCACTTAGCAGGCTCTCACGTGGGGTGCAGAGACGCCCTCCAGGAGGAGCGAACACCCCACATTTACTGTGTGCAGCAAGACCTGTCCCAGATGAGGAGACAAGCCCCAGGCTCTGAGCGGGGATGCCCTGGGTGGGGTGGTCAGGGCAGGCTTCTGGAGGAGGTGGGAATTAATGGTCAGGGATGGGAGGGGGAAGAGGACAGATGTCCAGGGCTTCAGAGGGGCACCAAGTGGAGGGTGGAGGTCCCACGGGGAAATTGTCACAAGTCCCCGTGTGTGTCCAGGACGTGTCCCTGCCTTGAGCTCTGTCATTGGGTGTAGGGGGTGGGGGTTGCCCGTTGCTTGGGCAGCCTTCTGTCCTCACTGTCGTCTGTCCTTGCCCTCACAGGACGCCTCTGGAGCGGGGCCAGGTGAGTCTGGGACTTGGGCCTTCTCTGCTGTCGTCCTTGTCGGCGGTCACCCTGGGAGTCTGGGCCTGACCACGGCGGCTGCCGGCTTCGCCCCGAGTTCCCAGCTCCGGGCTCCCAGGGTCTGTGCGGCCTCTGGCCCCATCTCCCTCCCGCCTCCATGGCCTCCCCTGGGAGCCGTCTTAGTCTCTGACGACACAGCGCCAGGGGTGGGGACAGGGCCCAGCCTGCCCAGGGTCCCTTCAGCCCAGGGGAGACTCTGAGCTGCGGCCTGGCGACCCTGAGCGGAGCAGACATCTGTGCTGTCACACTCCCGTTTTCTCCCGTCCCCCTTGTCCTGGTTGCTCTGCCCTGGGCACAGGCAGAACTGAAAGCATCAGGAGCCCGAGCTGCAGACAGAGTCCAAGCCAATCATGAGAGCAGGAAACAAGAGACGCTCCCGCCTCCAGGGCACCAGGTGTCAGAACCAAACCTGGCAGACACGGCCCAGACGTGGCAGACACGGCCCACGCAAGGCTGGGCTGGTCAGAGCAGGGCTCGAGAGGCCCACAAGTTCTCCGGGGCGCAGTCGGGCCCCCGTGTCAGCCCAGAGGTGGCCGTGAGCAGCCGGGTGGCCTCGATTGGCCGCTGACCCCGCCCCCGTCTCTAACGGGAGGAATGCATGGTCTCCCGCTCCACGCGGCGCTCTGTCACAGATCCCAGGGTGTCTGGAGGAAGGCACATAAAGTGCTCTTTAAAAAGAGGTTACTGTTATGGAAATGATACCCTGAATCTGTTCATCACATAAATAGTTTATTGATAACTTACAATGTTTGACAAAGAGACATGGGAGTCTTAGGGGAAGAATTCAAGGAGGGATGCTACAGGGCCCCACCCACTTCTAAGAGCCCCAAGATGCCCAAGAAGGCCGGGGAAGCCAACGGCGCCTTGGGATGAAGTCACCAAACCAGGCCTCTCCTGCCCTGTCCTCCACAGGTCCTAAGATGGTGGCCGTGCAGAATTACCATGGCAACCCCGCTCCCCCCGGGAAGCCGGTGCTGACCTTCCAGACGGGCGATGTGATCGAGCTGCTGAGAGGCGACCCCGAGTCTCAGTGGTGGGAGGTGGGTCCCGGGAGGCTCTCACCCCCAGCTGCCCCCTCCTCACTCCCCAGGGCAGAAGTGGAGAGTCCTGCGTTTGCAGGCAGGGGTGGGTGTGGGTGCTAGACCATCAGACGGAGGGAAGAGGGCTGTTCGCAGGGCCTGGGCATCAGGGTGTCTGCTTTGACGTGGCAGGGGGAGCAACGTCCCCTCGCCAGAGACGCCGTCGTCGTCCGAGCCCTTTCCCCGCGGCCCCTGGCCTGGGCTGCGTCCTGTTCACCCAGGCCACGCCTCTCCCACCCTGCTTCCCAGCCCGCCCCAGTCCAGGCCAGCACCACCGTGCCCAGCGCTGGGGGGACAGCGTGTCCGAGGCCCCGCACAGCCATCCCCCAGGAGACACAGGTCCCCGTGATGGTCTGTGGTTCTGAGCCGAGAATCTTGCTGTTCCGGTTATAAGGCCGAGAAGGGGGGTGGGGTGGTCCGTGGGGCTCCTCTCCTGAGCCCCACCCCCGGGGGTCCACGGGGCCTCAGGGACGCAGGGCACTCACCCAGCCCGGGGACCAGGGTGACCTGCTCAGAACTGGCGCACGTGTTCACCAGTGTCCGAGTCCTGTTACTGGCGGCCTCGTCGTTGTGTGCGGTCCTTGTCACTGCATCCTTACTCACGGGCTCACTGCCCTAGGCCGTGCCTCGCGTGACTGCAGATTCGAGAGCTGAGTCAGTGGCTGCGGTCCGGTCTCTCCCACGCTGACCCCAGCCACCCACTGCCCCTCCTCTCCCTCAGGTGTCCCCAGGCCCGTGAGGTCTGGGTGGCCCTGCAGAGACTTGGCTGAAGGGAAGGTGGGGGCTGCTGGGGGGCCCTTGGGAGGGAGCGGGGAGAACAAGCCCCCGACCCCAGGTCCATGTTCCCCTGACGGCTTGGGAGGGGCCGGTGTGGATACGAGGAGACAGCAGCCAGGGGAGGGGCCCTGGTCTCAGCACCAAGCGAGTTTTACCCCTTCTCTGGGGCCTCAGTCCTTGTCTGGGAAGTGGGGTGTCCCCCCACCTTCCTGCCCAGAATGGCTCTGAGTTCAGCTAAGGTGACAACAGACAGGTGCTGTTGTCACAGGCTTCTCAGGGACTCCCCTCGTGCTCCTTGGGATAACCCCCTGCCTACCCCCAAAACTCACCAGGCCAGGCCCCGCGGGCCTGACCCTCTGTCCACCCTCAGGGTCGGCTGGTGCAGACCAGGAAGTCAGGCTACTTCCCCAGCTCGTCTGTGAAGCCCTGTCCTGTGGATGGAAGAGTGAGTACTTTTCACGGAAGCTTCTGGAGCGCGGGGCCAGGATGCCATGGGCGCCGAGAACGTCCTCCTCACTCAGGACGCCCTGGGCTTGTTCAGGCCATCACGAGCTGGCCTCAGAGCTGGGATGGGAGTCCAAGAGGCAGGTGTGCCCTCCTGGTGGGAGGACATGGCTGGTTTTAAAAATACTAAAATGGGCATCTCTGCAGCAGGCATCATGGACCAGAGACCAGCTGTCTGTCTTCAGCTTTTAGGGCCCTCATAGGTCTTCTCCCTCAAACCTGAAGATGCAGAGCTAGGGGTTGTGTTATTTAGAAAAGAAGCAATGTGGCATTTCTTTCATTTGAATGCTGTGGAGCAGATCCTGCTGCGTTACAAGAGGCATCAAGCTGTCAGCCTTGAATGAACGGCATCACCCCCCTGCCCCCGGGAAAAGACAGCTAGAACTGAGAGAATGAAACTTCTCCCAGAGTGGCAGGAGGCAGGTGCCTGGCTCCCGGGAACCCTGGTCCACCCACCGGGCCCTGCCTGGCCTCTGGTCCCACCCCACTGCCCAGCCTGCTGCTTTGGCGCGGGCCATTGCCCCAGTGAAGGAGAAAGCATTTTTGGACACGCCTTGCTGACAGGGCAAGGGGACCAGACAGCAGAGGAAGAAAATGCCGCTAACTCACTGAGTGGCCTGTGTGTGTTGCGGGAGGCACTTCCTAGCCCTGGGCCTCAGTTTCCCCATCTGTGTGGTGACTGGGGTGGGGTGGGGTGGGGACAGGTAGTCTGGCGTTTTTAGCCAGCCTGTGGTCCAGTGAGGGGGGCCGGGGGGAGGGCTCTGGCCAGAGAGGGCACGGCGTGGAGTCTGGAGAGCGGCACGGTTCACCTGCAGACGCAGCCCTCTGCCTGCAGACACACGACCGCCGGCCCAGTGCCCGCCCTTGGGGCCGTGGCCGTCTGCACCGGAGAACGGGAGGGTGGGGTGTGCTCCTGGCCACCGCTGAGAAGTCCCCGCAGCCTTCGGGGTGCTCTCCTCCTCCTAACAGTGCACTGGTCGTTGAGTGCTGTACGCTCAGTCATTCATTCAGTCAGTCATTCAGTCAAACCCACCAAGTCACTGCTTAGAGACCGTGCGTCCCAGCACCTCCCAGGCCAGTGGCTCTGGGTGAGAGTCCACAGACGTGCTGGGAGCCAGGGCTGGGCCCCCCGGCTCGCCGATGATAGGAAACCGCTGGTCCCCACGCTGTGGACAGTCCCCGGGGAGACACTGACCCCAGCGTTCTCTCCTGCCAGCCGCCCATCAGCCGGCCGCTGTCCCGGGAGATGGACTACACGGCATACCCCTGGTGAGTGGGTCAGCGGGGCCCCTTCGTGGTGGTGGTGTGGGGTCCCTGGCTGCCCCCGTGTCTCCAGGGTGGCTGCGCCCAGCTGCACGCAGCCCCCTTTCCCCTTCTCAGCTGTGGGTCGCTGGGAAACAGGGAGAATCTTCTCGACCCAGGCAGCTGTTTCCCCATCAACAAACAGATCATCAGGTTAGAACATTTAGGAGAATGAAACCTTTTTTAAATGAGGTCTTGCTTGAGTATAAAATATAGAAAAGGAGGTGTGAAAGTGTTAGTCACCCAGTTCTGTCCGACTCTTAGTGACCTCATGGACTGTAGCCGCCTGGCTCCTCTGTCCATGGATTCTCCAGGGAAGAAGACTGGAGTGGGTTGCCATTTCCTTCTCCAGGGGATCTTCCTGACCCAGGGATCAAACCCAGGTCTCTCGCATTGCAGGCAGACTCTTTACTGTCTGAGCCATATATTTAAGCCCAAAAGTTATAACTGTATTTGCTTATACAGTGCTTGATGAGAGAAGTGGGGCTGTTTGATGAATAAAATGTGAGCATGGATGTGGGAGGCATGAGTCTTAAATGCGGGTCGGCCTGGGGTCCAGCTTTTATCACTCCGCCTGCTGGCTCAGCGGCTCCCTGGGACCGGGGCTCAGCTCACCCGTGTCTCTGAGACCCCAGGGCCTGTTCCCTCCACTACATTGTTCACTGGATTTGAATGTGCAGAGTGGAGGGCTTGCCTGTGATTTTTCACTTGACGCACAGACCTTCAGTTTTCTAATGAATCCATTTACAGAAGTCCCAACTCAGCCCTACAGGGAGGTGCGAATGGGGTCAGGCTTTGCTCTGGAGAAGAGATGGGCTGGGGGTGGGCTTCATTTTCATAGAGATGGAGAGAAAAGCTTTCAGACACAAAAGATTAGGACACAAAAGGTTAGGACACAAAACAAGACCCTACGTGAGCAGTTTGTGTTTTTTCCTTCTTCCTAAACAGTAAGAATTTGGAAAGGAAATTTTGATCTACTGCCTCTTCCCTGAATGCCTCTTGCAGACCCTGGGTTCTGGAGGGTGAGACCCAGGTGGACTGGCTGGGTCTGGGTCCTTACGTCGACCCTGCGTGCTGGCACGCAGATGCCCCGCCCCTGTCTCCTCTGGGCCCCGCCCACCCTTCGCCCCGCCTCCCGGGGCGTGGCCTCGCTTCCCAATAGGCTCTTAAGCAGGTTAGAGCCTGGCTGGTTGTCCTTCAGGCCACGTGTACACACGGCTCTGTCTCCTCCTCTGTTCCAGGTTTGCCGGGAATATGGAGAGGCAGCAGACCGACAACCTGCTCAAATCCCACGCCAGCGGGACCTACCTAATCAGGGAGCGGCCGGCGGAGGCCGAGCGCTTTGCCATAAGCATCAAGTACGTGCAGGCAGGGAGGAGGACGCGGGGAGGGGGACGTCCCCAGTGCGGACAGCAAGCAGCATCTGGGATGGACGTCTCCACAGGGCTGCGGGGAAGACAGGTGTGGGACTCTGGGGCCCGAGGCCTTGGCTGACCCGGGAGTCTGGGCTTCGGACAGACCAGGTGGCCTGCTGGATGGATGCACAGACAGTTGGAGGCAGGCCCAGGCTGGGGTGGGAGCAGGAGGTGTGGACCGAGGGTCAGGGTCTTTGCTCCAGCACATGTGCAATAAGCCCGGAGCCCTGCGGGGTGGGGGCTGAATTGGCCTGCATAGTGACCACTGCGCCCGTGTGCTTGGCCTAGGTTCAACGACGAGGTGAAGCACATCAAGGTGGTGGAGAAAGACAGCTGGGTCCACATCACAGAAGCCAAGAAGTTTGAAAGCCTCTTGGTACGTGGTCCTGGGGGGCTCCCACTGGCCCGTCCCCGAAGGTGGGAGGAGGGTCCAGGTCTCCCAGTGAGGCCACACCGAGGAGGAGCAGCCCCCCACAGCCACTCCTGCAGGCCAGGCTCCCAGTGGGAGAGCCCAGCAAACGTCCCCCTCCTCTGGGCTAGGGGCCGCTCTTCTGCAGTCCCGGGTGGTGGGGGGAGTGTTCCCAGTGTGAGAAAGATCCGGGAAAGCTGGTCTGTAAGGCACCTTGGGACAGGTAAGGCCGCTCCCAGGTCAGGACCTCTATCCCCCAAACCCTGAGGTGGACAGCAGGGTCACTGGCATCCCACAGCCCATTCACGCCAAGCCTCTGCCGGAGCTGGAAACCAAGGCCCAAGGAGGCTGCATCCAAGTCTGGCTGCTGGCCGGACTCACGCACACAGGGCTTCCAGTGCCTGCCCCTGCCTTGCCCAGAACTGTCCCGGCCCAGCCAGAAAGCCATGAATACATGAGCTGCCCTCCTTAAGATGATTTAAAGTTAGACCCAGTGTTTCTTTGCTCAGTCACACGTGCTGCGTGTGTGGAGACCGTCTGACCAGAGCCCGTGGGCTCTCAGACGTCCCACTGTGGCCGCAGAAAAGTACACAGTAAGAGAGAAAATGCCCACAGCGTGCCCCCAACCCTGACGCTCTTGTTTCAGGATGAGTCCCCACTGCCTGGAGTGGAGCCCAGGTGTGGTTTATGGGTTCCTTTTTCAGACAATGCCACTGTTCACACGGGACCCAACCTTAGTTTACCTCTGGGCACAGTGAACACGTGCCGGGGGACGGCCCTCTCTCTCCCTGCCCCGCTGTAGCCGCGTGGCACTCGGTCACGTGGATACGCTGTGGATTCTAGAAGCACTTCCCTGCTGCTCGGTGGGTGGGGGGGTCTGATTTTTTCCTACTGTGAAGAGTGTTGCAGGGCGCGTCTGTGGCCATCAGTCCTGGCCTTCTTCCCTGGATCTGCCTTTAGAAATGTTTGGGAGAGAAATTACAGGATCGAAAGTCTTCGCCATACTGACCCGCGTCCCGCCCCCTGTCTGGGAGCTGGGGTCAGGGGCGGCTAGGAGGAGGGGTAGTTCCCCAGAGTCGAGGAGACAGTCCTCTGTGAGAACCTGAGGCGGGGGCGGGGGCGGGGCGCCCGGGAGGACTGCCTGGAGGCGGAGGCAGCAGTGCCTGTGCACCCCGCAGGAGCTGGTGGAGTATTACCAGTGCCACTCGCTCAAGGAGAGCTTCAAGCAGCTGGACACCACACTCAAGTACCCCTACAAGGCACGGGAACGCACAGCCTCCAGGGCCTCCAGCCGCTCCCCAGGTAACGCCCCTTCCAGGAAGGCTTCTGGTGGGCCTCCCTGACCTAGACCCCAGCCCCTTCCTGATTCCCGCCCCTGGGAGTGGTGGCCCAGGTCCCCCAGCTCCTCACCACCACCCTGCCAAGCCAGGGTCCCCGGGCAGCCCCGTGTGACCAGTCGGGGGTGCCAGCTCTGAGTTCCTGCTCCAACTTTGGTGCCTCTGCCTGGACATCAGCGTGGGGAGGGAGCCGGGCAGGTCCCTTCGTCCCCAGATCCATCCCTGTGGCCCAGCATTCCCCCTGCCCAGGGACCCCGGCTGCCAGGGAGCCAGAGCTGGGACCTCGACTTGGGGACGGGGCCGCCCGGCACACACTGGGGCCAGCTGGAGAGACGGGAAAGGTGGGCCCGGGGCTCGGTCTTGGAGCCACCCCGCTTCGTCCCGCTGCAGGGTCTCGTAGGGCCACAGGGCCCACCCGGGCAGAGCAGGCCAGAGAGGAAGCCGGGCCTTTAGTGAGTGCCTCTGAGTGCAGGCGCGGGGCTGGGCTCTCTGCACATGTCCTTCCCTGCGTCCCCGCTCGAGCCCGCCCGCCGGGAGGAGGTGGTCCAGGACACAGGTGCCCGGGGCGTGGGCGAGGGCAGCTGTGCCCGTGCCCAGGTGAGCCTCAAGGCTCCAGCTGCCCCCCTGCCCTCCTGGTGCCCTGGGCAGGGCCCCCCACCCCCGCTGCCTGTGACTGCGCGTGGATGCCCCCAGCCCCGCCTTTCACCTTCTCTCTCGCCTCTTTGCAGCTTCCTGCGCTTCCTACAACTTTTCTTTTCTCAGTCCTCAGGGCCTCGGCCTTGCTTCTCAGGGCTCCTCCGCGCCCTTCTGGTCAGGTACCGCTGCTGCTCGGGGGCGTGGGGGGCCCGGCCTGCCGCCAGCTGCCCGCCGGCCCACAGCCCCGGCCTGACCGTGTCCACAGCCGCTGCAGCCGGGGCGGGGCGGGGCAGGTGGACGCTGGCGGGGGTGGGAGGGGGGCGGCTGCCGCTCCTGTGGACACCGTCGGGCTCGGCCCTGCCCTCGCCTTTGAATGGCTCAGGCCCGTGACCCCTCCCCAGCTCATCAGCCACTGCCCCCTACTGCTTCCTGGGAGCTTGGCCTCTGGTAGCAGCAAACGGCCCGGCGGCCCCCTTGAGGAAGGTGGGAGCAGCCCCGGGGTGGGTTCCGCTTGGCAATACTAAGGAGGACTTGTGGGACTGGGTGCAGGGGTACAGTCTCGACTGGCCCTGACTGCACGGCCCACTGCTGCCAGAGTCAGAGCCCACCCCAGCAGCTGTTTATGCAAACCCCCCCACACCCCGCATCATGTCCATTACCACCTGTCCGTCAGGACGTCTGGGTCCCGGGCCACGCTGGTCCAGCCCGGTTTCCAGTTCCAGTGGAACTGGGGACATGAGGGAGATTGGAAACCAGTGCCCTGGGTCCATTTACAGGCCCTTTGTCAGGGTGAAGGCTGGGGACTAGGCAGCAGTCACCCTGCGGCCCACTCATTGTGTGTTGCCCAGACACTGTCCATGTGGGAAGGCCCTTAGGGAGCTGTGATGGCCCCCAGAGCAGGTGGTGAAGCTCGGGCCCCAGCCCGGTGGAGCTCACATGGCCCACAACTGCAGGCTGGGGCACCCACAGAGGATCAAGGGGCCCTGGGATTGGAGCCTGGTCTGTCCCTCTGTGGGCACAAGGCTAGGCCCCAGGGGAGAGACCCAGCTCAACCTGAGGACCCCCCCGGAGGCCCCGACGTCACGTGTGATGCCGCCCGTCTCCCCCAGCAGTGTTTACACCCCGTGTCATCGGCACGGCCGTGGCCAGGTACAACTTCGCCGCCCGCGACTTGCGGGAGCTCTCACTGCGGGAAGGTGACGTGGTGAAGATATACAGTCGCATCGGCGGGGACCAGGGCTGGTGGAAGGGCGAGACCAACGGCCGGGTGAGTGGATTGGCCTGGTCCCCGGCCCCTGGCGCCAGCCAGAGACCCCACCTCACTCTGGGGCTTGGGGAGGTGGGGCTCCGGCTGACACCAACCACCACTCTGCCCCGACCCTGTGCCCTCTGACCTCGCCCGGAAGACTCAGCGTCCACAGGCTCCGTGAGCTAGGGTCAGATTGTGAGGAAGCGACTTCCTGGCTCAGCTCTGGACCCTGGCCTGTCTGACCCTGTGTCTGTACTCAGGCCTGTTCTGGGGGCCACTGTGGCGAAGGTGGCGACACTTGCTTGTGCCCGACCCTCTTTGCAGGCAGGTTGCCTCAGGCCTGAGAGCAGAGCCTGGGTGCCCTTGCTGGGTTCCTGCCATTCCTTAGGGCTCCGTTTACACCTTGGTGATACGGGAAGGGATGCGTCGTAGCCCCACCCAGCCTGCAATTCTACGACCCGTGGCTCCTTATCCCAGCACCCTGTCTGGCCTCCCTGGCTTTGACCGGTTCCATTGGCAGTCACCCAACAGGGTACCTGAGCTCCACAAACCACTGATTAGGAAACGTCCAGCTTTTGGGGGGCTGCAGCTGCCCATAGACGTGGCCAGACTTGGCTCCCATCACTCACCATTCCACTACCAGGTGTAGGAAATTGGTCTGCCTTCACCTGGCATGTTGTCTGCCCTTGGAGACCCTCACGTATGACCCTGTTTTCATCTGACAGCCCTTCAGAAGTATGAGGCCGCTGAGTCCTAGGCAGTTGACCTAGAGGGCTGGGACCACTAGCTCTCAAAGTGTCAAGAGGCATCTGGAGCTTCATAAGCACACCCCTGGGCCTTCACTTGATTACTTGGTTCAGGTGATATCTGCCAAGGTTCTCCACTATAAATGTGCTGTAATTAATAATTAATGTTCAGGGTAATACTTTGAAATCAGATAAGTAGCCTATTCCTCATCAAACTTTCACCTGTTTATTTTATCATTCATTAATTAATTTTGCCTATTCAGTTATTTCTATCATGGTAGGAAATAGTGACTTTCTATCTTTTCTTTTACACTTCTTGGTGGGCATGCTACTGAAAGAAAAAGCTTGCTCTTCTCCACTTGGCCATTCCCCGCCCCAATAGTCAGTCCTCTGTCCACCAAGACCTGCTTCCATTCTGTGAGGCATTGTACTGAGTTCATTTTTGCAGAGTATTTTTACTGTAACTGGAATTCTAGGCTGGCAGCTCCTATTTCTGCACTTTGCGGTTGTCTTTCCATCGTCCCCAGTCTGCCATCATTTCTGTGTAAAAGTCTGTCAACATTCTTACTGTGGTTCCTTTAAGAAACGGGGCTCCGTGTGAAAAAAAAAAAAAAAACACCTCTGCTTTGCTTCAGTTTTACCAGAATGTGCCAATGGATGTTTTTTTCCTTTTTGTCTGTATTTACTGTTTGAGATGTACGGGGCTTTTTTGAATGTGTGGCTTTATGTTCTTCATCTGTTTGGGAAATTTCTTCAGATACTGCGTCTGCTCCGTTTTCTCTCTTTTCTCTTTCTGGGGCTCTGTTCACGAGTCTTTTCCACCCTGTTGTTGTTCAGCCGCAAAGTCGTGTCTGACTCTCTGCGGCCCCATGGACGGCAGCACACCAGCCCCCGAGGCCCGAATGTTATTCATGCCGTTTCATGTGTTTTCCATCCATTTTCTCTGGTTTTCCATCTCATTACTTCTTGTTGACAGATCTTCCATGTCTTCCGTTTTGTCCATTCTGCTCTTGATTTCAGTCATTATGTTTCTCGGTTCTAGGATTTCTGTTTGGTTTCTGATTTCAGTTCTCTGGTAAGATTTTCTGCTTCTTCATCAGTTTTCTGAAGCAGACAAGTGGGGGTTACTTATATTTCCTCATGGACGACCCCAGTGCCTGTGTTCCCTGTAGATTTGTTTCTGCTGCCTGCATTTTATCTTAGTTTCCGTCACTTGGGCCTGATTAAATTCCAGGCTAGTGCATAAAGCACTGCAGAGGCTCCGGATGGATGCTGCTTCCCTCTGGAGAGGAGTTACTTTTTTTGTTGCTGGAAGTTAGCTGGTGGGCAGGTGGTCTCGAACGGCTCAGGGCTGGTGCGTTTCAGGGTCCACCCTACTCCTGGGCCCTGGCTCCACCAGGTTTACTGCCTCTTCTCCAGCGCCTGTCTCGGGACAGGCCTGCCTTAGAACAACAGCCTTTTAAAGAATCCCCCATCTCCACGAGCCTCCACTCACCCTCATCCTCCACACACACTTCCCGATAGCTTCCCTGATTGCTCAGTTGGTAAAGAATCCACCTGCAATTCAGGAGACCCCGGTTCAATTCCTGGGTCGGGAAGATCCTCTGGAGAAGGGATAGGAAACCCACTTCAGTATTCTTGGGCTTCCCCTGTGGCTGAGCAGGTAAAGTATCCACCTGCAAGGCAGGAGACCTGGGTTTGATCCCTGGGTTGGGAAGATCCCCTGGAGAAGGGAAAGGCCACCCACTGCAGTGTTCTGGCCTGGAGAATTCCATGGACTGTAGAGTGCATGGGGTCACAAAGGGTCGGACACGACTGAGCGACTCTCACTTTTTTCACACAAACACTCACCAGCGTCTGACGTTGTTTTCAGATTGGCTGGTTTCCTTCAACATATGTAGAAGAGGAGGGAGTCCAGTGACAGCGAGACCACAGACAGGACTCGCGGATTTTCTCGGAAGAGTTGCTCCAGTGGTGACATCTGTCTCTAGCTCTGCAACCCAAGAGGGAAAATGCCTGCCAACCTTGCAGTCTTCGACAGCCCGTGGGGATGGGGAGGGGGTTCAGAATCCTACATGTGATCTGTCCTGCCATCAGTCTTCCCCTGGTGGCCTGTCCTGGGTACACGCTGCTTGTACATAGAGGAAATCTGGGCCAGCCCTGGGTGCCAAGGAGAGGGAGTGCCCGTGGGTGGCATCCTGAGCCCGGCTCTGGGTGACAGCTGAGGCCAGAGCTCACCTTGTCCCTGTCCTGTCAAGATGGCCTTCAGGAGCCTGGGTTTGAAAAGCAGGTGCCGTCCAGGGAGGGCTGGGCACCGCGGAGGGGACCTTCCCCTGGCCCCTTCCTTTCAGCCTCTGGACCCTCAGCCCTCCTGCATCCCGCTGCTCCCAGGGGGAGCTTCAGGCCTTGAGAGGCAGAAGGGGCCAGAGCAGGCCGCTGTGCCTGGGGACAGAAGGGGGCATCACCAGGGCCTGTGCAGCCCCCCAGGCTCCCCCGCCCCTCTGCACTGGGGGTGTGCAGAGACCCCAAGGAGGCCCCCCTCTCTCAGGCGAGAGCCTGAGGAACGATGAAGCTGCCAACCCTGCTCCCCAGTCAGAGGTACTGTCTGCCCGGAGTCCTTGGTGTGTCTGTCTGTCCTGCTGCCAGCTGGATACGTGGTTTAGAAACGCTGATGAGGGCGGGAAGCAAACGGAGTTTTCCGCTCACTTGGGCTCTGCTGCTCACAGCCCTCTCCAGAAGGACGCGCCCCCCCACCCCCCACTCGCGAGCAGGTGGGGGCCCTCTGTGTCTCCCACGTCCTGCCAGGTGGCCACTGAGAGTCTGCCCAACCTTTGCACACATGTTGGTTCTAGCTCTTGGCAAGTCTTCCAAGACTCCTGCAGCCCATGAAACAGGGCCTGTGGCCAGCCCTTAATAAGTGCTCTTGGTGGGTGGCTCCACCCCCTGGACTTCACCTCCTCACTCCTCCTGGCCCTTGACCTCTGGCTGGCTTGGCCAGTCCCCATTCTCTCAGCTCAGACGTTGTGTGAGTCCCAGCAATGCTGTCTCCTCCCAGCTCTGTGTCAAAGCTGCTGCTGCAACCTGGGCTTCCTGGATCCCCTTTTCCCAGGGCTCAGATGCACACGGTCAGCCGTCGCCGAGGCTGGGCCCTGCTGGGGTGGGTGCTGGTGGCCACGCTGCACCCAGGGGCACCTCAGAGGTCAGCCTCATGATCTCCAGGCTCGGCTTACGCCGCAGCCTTCTGGCTTGGGGAGGAGGTGGGGAGGGGTCTCAGAGGGCGTGTAGCAAGCAGGAGGCAGAAGGCAGCCAGCAGAGGCTTTGGGAGTGAGGGTGACAGGATTGTGTCTGGGGTGGTGGGCAAGGCGGGGGGGCGGGGAGGAAGAATTTTCCACGGAGAGAGCAGACCCGAAACTTGTCGTCAGGGCGCACCCAGCACTTTGCATGTGGCCTCTGCTCCGCCGGCCCAGCTGCCCGGCCGCGACGGGAGGGGAGGGAGCCAGCTGCCCTGTTGTGTTTACAGTCGTCAGAAGGGTTTTGGTTTTCGTCGTTGTTTTTGTTGGGGTTTGGTTTGGTTTTGTTTCGTTTCATTTCATTTTTTTTTTTGGTTTGGCTTGTTTATTTTTAAGAGGGGTTAAAAAAAAAGTTTGTAATTATTTCCTCCAAAGCTCCCATTATATGTCTGTGAATAATAAGGAAGAGATTTTATAATAGCAGAAAATAATGTGTATTTGGAGGTCATCATGCAACAAGGTGTGGCGGGAACGGAGGTCACTGAGAAAACCCCGCGTGGAAGCCTGGTTCTTGTGACTGTTCTGCTTTGTTTATGTTCGTCTGGAGGCTCGTCTCCGTTGGGTTAGTTTTCGCACTGCTGGCAGCAGGGAGGGAGGAGGGCGCAGGCTGGGATGCGGGTGGTTTCGGCATGACACGGACAGCCTCTGGGGGGACTTCGGAGCTGGGACCTGAGATTAGCTGTGAACCCTTAGGAGCCCGATGCATGCAGGTCAGGGGTCTGAGGGTCCTGCCACTGGCGGTGACCCCACACAGAACACAGACTGTACATTTGCCAATAGGTTTTTTCAGACCACGGTTTCTACTGCAAATAAACCTGAGTTCTTTTCTGCAGGAGTGGCTGGCCTTTTGTACTGGGGAGGAGGGCGTGGCTGGATTCCTCTGTCTCTGTCCAGAAGGTTCTACCCATCTGGATACTGTTGGCCCAGGGGTGGTGGCCTGGGTCAGACGTGGGCCTTGGGGTCACTTGGCCTTAGGCACAGGCTGGGGGTCTGTCTGGAGGGAAAATGATGCCAGGCCACCAACCAGGTGTCTCCAGGCTGGCCGAGGTCACAGGTTTCCTGTGCAGCGTCCTGTGACCACCCCCCAGCAGCTCTCAGAGGCGGCCATCTCTTCCTCTGTTTGGATGGGATGCAACCCCCAGCCCTGCTACCTGGGCATGTCCTTCACCTCCTGAGCCTGTTTCTTTATATATACATGTTGGAGATAAAAAACAGTTTCTCCGGAGGGTCACTCTGTGGCCTGTGACCAGAGAAAATCAGAGTAGTACAGACTGGACTTATTCTTCCCTTACGGGGATGGAGTCTAGGGGCAGTGGTGCAAGGTGGCTTGGTGCGCCCACCCCCCCCAGCCCCAGACTCCTCTCATCTTCAGCATGTGCTTCTCTCTTCATAGTTGCCTCATGGTCCAAGGTGGCTGCTAGAGCTCCTGCCATCAAGGCCGTGAGCAGACACAAAAGCTGACACAGCAGTCCCCCTTATCCTGCTCACCCAGGGCTTGGGCAGGTGGCCAGCCCTGGCTGCACGGGAGGCTGCCAATGCAGGACCCGGGCTGGGTGTACAGCCTGGAGAGTGTTGGGTTCCGCTGCTGCAGAGACGTGACCAGACAGGCCCCGCCTCGGGTGGTGAGGGTCAGGCGAGACTCGGAGTCTAGTGCACATCTGGTGCTCAGCAGGTGTCAGGTTTTATCATAAACCCAGAGGCGAGCTCAGATGTTTGAGGGGACACAGCTGGAGGGAGTGTGAGGTTCCCCCGTCTCTGGTCTCCAGGACCTGGCTCAGGCTGGTACCCTGATGATCTGACGGGGGCCAGCCCCTCTCTGAGAATCTCTCAGGCCTGAGTCCCCCGAGAGGCCCAGTGGTTTCCACACTGTCTGCCGACTGCAGCCTCTAGTTCCGAGTTCTCATGTCCACACGGTGAAGGAACGGCCTGGACCCTCACTGACCAGCCCCTGGGCCAGCACTCAAGTTGCCCTGAGCCGGGGCCGAGCAAGCTTGGACAGCCCTGGAGAAAGCTCCTGGCCGCCCGAGGGCAGCTGTGGGTGAACCTGGGGCGCTGGGGGCTGAGGGGCCTTGGGGAGGGCACCAACAGCGCCTGCCGAGGGGTCCTGACCGGAAAAGGGTGGCAAGCCCCCGCCCTGCTGGAGGGGCTGCGTGTGGACCGGGTGGAGGCCAGCAAGCAGCAGGGCCTGCCTGGCCGAGGCCACCCCAGCAGCAGGCAGGAGCAGTGCTGCCCCCGGCCGTCGAGGGCGGGCCGCCACGGTTATCCTGACAACCACGGACTCGCCTCGGGCAGGGCCGCCGTGGAGCCCGCTGTGGCCACAGTTGGAGAAACGCCTGCTGAGTGAAAGGTGGAAACAGCCCATTTCTGCGCGAGGCGGACGCCCGCCACCCCTGCTCCCCCACCCCCAGCACGGGAGCCCACAGAAGAGAGTGGGAGGCTGAGCTTGAAGGAAGGGGCCCGTCCCGGAAGGGAGAGCCCGGAGCAGAGCAGCCTCAGGAGCCAGCGCTGGGGCAGCCTCTCAGCTCTCTGGCCGTCTGCGATGGGGACCTGGGATTCTAACACATGTGACATCAGCCACAGGTCCTACAGGCCAGGAGCCGGAGGTGGATACCGGCACAAAGCCGAGATCTCAGATAAGTCCCCCGTCATGAAAAGGAAACTAACGCGCGTGGATCCAAACAAGATCGCAGATCAGGACAAATATTTTCATGTGCTTTTTAAACTTTCTGGAAGTAAAATGATGCATGAACCCAGAATGGTTAACCCCGGGCTTCAAAGATAAAATGAAAACCCCCTGGGTAGCAAGCAGAAGGTGAAGAGCCTGACGGGGAGAACAGCCTGGATTTGCCTTAGACCTCCATGGGTCACCGTGCCCGAGGCTTCGAGCTTGCCAAGTCTTCCAGGTATAAGGCAGCAAGTAGACTATTTCCAACCCTCCACACCTCAGGGACTGTCCTGTGTGGGAACACTACCTGGACCACTGTCCAGGGCCAACCCTGCACCCAATGAATGGGAAACATCACCCCAGGATTTGGGGTGGGGAGGAGGTTGAACCTCTATCTGCAGGAACACGTCAGACAAAGGGAAGATTTGATTACAGAACCTAATACAATACAGTGATGCTCAACCCCGTCACCAGAAATAATGCATGTCAAAACAATTTCAGCAAAGACAGCTGGGAAGAGACAAAGGTGGGCGGTGGGAGGCAGCAGAGGTACACTGGTCTTCTCATCTTTTCCAGGTAAAGTCAAGCTCTAGTGTTGAAACCTGGAAGGGAATAGAGGCGTATGCAGGTTTAATAGCATGAAGATGATCTCCACGAAAGGAAAGATGATGGACTGAAACTGGAGAGGGGTGAGAGAGGAAGGCTGGGGAAGGGAAAGTGGCGCAGTCTTGGCTCACGGGAGAGAGATGACGGATCCTGCCTGAGAAGAGGCTTGCTGTCTTCGCTGGAGGTGTGTAGGTGGGAGGTTCTCTGTTGCTGCCACAAGTCACTGTAAACATGGTGACTCGGAGCACACGCGCTGTCGACTTCCAGCTCTGTGGGCTGTCGAAGTCCCCACAGATTTCCCTGGGTTGACAGCAAGGTGCTGCGGGGCCTGTTCTTTTCTGGAGGTTCTAGGGGAGAGTCCATCTCCTTGCCTTTCCGGCTTCTAGACGCTGTCTGCATTCCTAGCACCTCAGCACCCCCATCCCAGTCTTCAAAACCAGCGCAGTTGCCTCTCCAACCCTTCTGCAGTCACATCTCTCTGTCCCCCTCTGACCACAGCTGGGGAAGATTCTCCACTTTTAAGGACACACATGATCAGATGGTCCCACCCACATAATCCAGGAAAACCTCCCCCTCTCAGGGTCCTCCACTTTTATCACACGAACAAAGTCTCTTTTGCCATGAGAGGTCACATGGTCACAGGTGCCAGATGTTAGGGCGTGGACATCTTCACGGGGCCACTATTCTGCCTGCAGTAGTAGGCTGGATACTCTGACCAGTCTTGCTGGTAAACACAACAGAAATGGTGGGAAAATATTTATAATTTCATCAATGAGCTGGTCATGAAGAAGGAACACACAGATGCCAAAAGGTAAGTGAGGGCAGGAGTCCAGAGAAGTCAGCTGGCTCCCTCCCTAAGGGCATTTGCCCAACTGAGGAAGCCTGACTGCCAGTCCATAGAGCCTGGCTGGGATGGGGAGAGGGGACAGAACCTAAGCCTGACTGCCAGTCCATGTGCCTGGCTGGGATGGGGAGAGGGGACAGAACCCAGATCCCTCCACAGCACCAAGTCTAACAGGCGAGCTCTTTCCTCATGCTGGGACCCCACTGGGCCTGCCCTTAAATGTCAGGATGAAAAGAAACACACCCACCGCCCCAAACCACAACCACGAGACGGCACAGAAAATTCTTTTTCCTGGATCTTGACAATGACTAGAGGAAACAGCCGAAACTTCCTTGCAAACACGGATTATGGATGGAATTGTGTCCCTCCCCAAAAGGCGTATTGAAGTCCCAGTACCTGTGAATGTGACCTGACTTGAAAATGAGGTCATTGCAGTTCCCACTAAGAGCCCTTGGTGCAGCCAAAATAAAATATTCAGACGGAAAGTAAGTGGCCTCCATTTGTAAAAGAAAAAAAAAAGTAATTTTTCCAAGTAGAAAATTACAAATGTATTAAATGTGCACAAATTACAGGGTTTTGAAATTACAGCTCTGGTTCGGATGGCTGTCTTAGGGGTGGCTGGTTCCCACGGCTGGTGGAGGAGGGGGTGGCAGTGGGGAGCTTTCCTGATAGGATTTTATGAGTTTTGTGGGTTAACTCAGACTCCTGTTCCTTCATCGCAAGCTGATGCATTTACTTTCCTTAACAATTTAGTCTGACCCTTCGCTCTCCCTAGAAAAGGAAACCCCGCGCGCGCACAGGAGGTCTCCGTGGTGCATCGGGACGGGCTGGCGCCGGCTCACAGGCGCTGAGGGTCCAGCCTCTTCCCAAGTCCGTGTTCTGTGGCTCCTTCTCGTCAGCGGCTTCAAGCTGGCCCTCATGGGAGCATTTTCAGCAGAAATCGGCCAGTGCCGCCCACCTGGAGAGCCAGGTGTTAAAACATTTAGGGGCACCCCCTGGAAGAGGTGGCTCACTAACAATAAGCTGAAACAGTCCTGGAGGTTAATACACGTCACGTGGCCTCAAAATCCACAGAATAAACACGGAATTAAGTGCGTGGGTCTCAGTCACAGAGAGGGGCGCTCACACAGCGCTCAGACAGCCGACAGTACCGTCAGGGGACTGCCAGGCGCGTGTCCGTGGGGAGGACAGCGGGAGAACCAGGCAGAGCCGGGCCGTCGGTCCCGGGGGGCGTCCACCTCCCTGCCCGGATGCGGGTCGCGTTTGGGGGAAGGTCCCTGTCCTGGGGCTGCGTCCCCAGTCTGTGGGTCCCGCTGTCCCGGGGTGTCATACTCACATGTGGCCACCAGGGGCGACCCCCGCGGAGGCCCAGCCTCCACCGACTGCCTGGATCTCGGTGCTGGACCTGCCCGGGGAGGGGGCTCAGCGGCCCAGTGCTCAGGTGAAGGCCCCACGTCTGTTTCCATCACAAATACCGTTGGAAGCAAATGACGGAGTGCAGCGGGAGCCTCGAGGCTCTGACCCGCAGCTGCCCACACCCACCCACTCTGTGTGCCGTGGTGGAACCCGGATGGCCACAGACCCCAGCCCTCCACACCTGCCCTCCGTGGGAGGGGCGCCCACCTGTCTCCCTGGAAGGACTGCTTCCTCCCGGGTGATAAAGCATTGTCTTCATGAAGTCATGGGCAGGGAGTTGATTCATCATTATTATTATTATTTCTAAGGTTCTTATTGGAAAAGCAAAATCTTGGCAGTGCCAAGGCAGCCCTTAAACATTGCTCTGGAAACTCCCCTGAGCTGGGTCTGGCGCCTGCCCGCTGGCTGTGTTCTGCCTCGGCCTGCTCGTCTTTGCAGTGAGCAGCGTGTTCTGCCTCCTCTGACAGGACACACACGAAGCCCTCAGCAAGCTGATGCCCTGCCCACCCCCATAGGTGCCCGAGGCTGGGAGGGCACTGGGTCCAGGGACCAGGTGAGGCTGGGTCACGCGTTGCCAGGTGTCGTCAGATTGTTACTCAGTGTCCCTTTTGCCCGGCGCCAAGCAGAGCTCCACGGAGGAGCTTCGCCTCCCCCCGCCCACGCCCCTGCTCCCCCCTGGACATCTGCCCATTCAGAGGGTGGCCTGCAGACTCTTCCCTCTGCCCCGGGAGCCTGGCCAGCAGGTGGGGGTGGAGGCCTGGCTGGGCATGTGAAAAGGGCCAGCCTAGGCCAGAAGGAGGCATCTCAGGGCTGATAATAATCTGCAGAGAAACTTGCAAAATTCTCTGAACCCGACAGGGCAAGGGTTACAGTCCTTAGTTTCCAGCTGGGGAGACCGAGGCTTGAGAGACCAGCCCAGATGGTGCAGCAAGCTGGCCACAGGTCCCTGTCTCGTGTCTCTGGCTGGAGCCCAGCTGCCCGGCACCCGCCTCTCCCAGACCCAGGCAGAGCCTAATGGATGACAAATTCTACAACTCTGACCCACGCGCAGGCCCAGCCCTTCAGCCACCGCCCCTTGTCCAAAGTCCACCGGGACTGTGCTGCCTGCTTGCTTGGGACAGTTTTGCAACAGCTGCTTGTCTTTGAGCACGGAGCCAAGAGAGGGCTGGGCTGCCCGCCGCGGCCTGTGTCCTGGGGCTGCAGTGACCATGGCGTCCCTCACCTGTGCACCCTGTGTCCTTCGAGGACCTCATCACGCTGCTCTCTAGCCCTCTCTGACCCCTCCTTCCCTCCATGCATGGAGGACAGCCCTGCCTCAGGTGGCAGGGCCAAGCCTGCTCTCCACTGAGTGTCTGGGCTGGTGACCTCCCTGCCCTGGGTCTGAGCACTGCCGCTGGGGAGCCTCTCACTGGTGGAGCCAGCCTTCCTCCAGAGGGATAAAAGGAGTGGGTGAGAGTCTCTGTCCCCGTGATGGGGACTGACAGAGGCAGCAGCAACCAGGAGGCCAGAGCCCTCTGAGGCCACCTCCTCTGAGATGCCCTCCTGGGTTTCTGCTGAAAAGAAGGACAGCTTGCTCAGGATCAGTGTCATCACAGCCAGCCTCGTGGCTGCCTTGCCCCTTCCTGCCTCTCTTCTTCCTGGTCCCTGAGCCCCCAAGGGCAGGGACTGGGTCCTGGTTGACTCTGGGTCTCCCAGCAGTGTTTTGCATACAGTAGGTGCTCAGTGATGGCTGGGTGGCATCACCGACTCCATGGACATGAGTTTGAGCAAACTCTGGGAGTTGGTGAAGGGCAGGGAAGCCTGGTGTGCTGCAGTCCATGGGGTTGCAAAGAGTCAGACATGACTGAGTGAGTGAACAACAAATGTGCTCAGTAAGTGTGGAGGAGAAATTGGCAGAAGACTTTGGACACTCCGTGGGAATAAGAGCACAGATATTTGTGTTGATCCCAGCAGTGTCTCTCCTGTATCACTCCCTGTATTAGCAGCCAATATTACTACATTGTTCATTGACCGAAATTTCAATGTTGCTTTTTTTGATCCAGTGGAAGGAAGAAGTCCTATTTTATCTCAGCACTTATTCTGACTCTTAGCACATTCAGAGGTGGACATACTTATTTGTTCCAGATTTCCTCTGGGCATCTTCCGCCTGAGCACAAACCAGATGCCCTAGACCCAGGGGTAGACTGCAGGCTCTGGTCTGGCTCCCCACTAGCTTGCTGTGTGACCCCAGGCAAGCTGACTCCCCTCTCTGGGCCCTGGTGCCCCTGACGGTCAGATGGAGGCCGGCATCCCTGCCTTGGGAAGCTGGTCGCTGTGCAGCGGGTAAGCGGGGGCTCAGGGGTGGCCCACCCAGCAGCTGAGGCATCCGGGAACTCCGAAGGGCAGAATGCAGATGGGCACTGTTGGGTGGCCAGGAGTGGGGTGGGGGGCAACCCGGACTTCTGCCTCCGAGGGTGGTGAGCACCCCTTTCCTGGGGGTGAGCAGCTGAGGCTGGACAGGCAGGTCCGGGCTGAGGCCCTGGATCACCCGACTGAGGAGCGCCGGCCCAGCCCAAGGCTGCTGCTGACCCAGTGCTTCCCGCCCGCCTGGCGGTGCTAAGTGCCTTTCTGGTGCGGGAAGCATGGCGTGCCCGGGCAGACGGGTGTGCGCGGGTTCACCTGCGGAACCCGTGACCCCTGTTTAGGGGTGAAGAGCTGGGGTGCACGGGCGTGCATGGGCAGACGGGTATGCATGGGTGTGCACAGGCAGGTGTGGACGGGCAGACGGGTGTGTGTGGGTTCACCTGTGGAACCCCGAGACCCCTGTTTAGGGGTGAGGAGCTGGGGTGCACAGGCGTGCATGGGCAGATGGGTATGCATGGGTGTGCACGGGCAGGTGTGGACGGGCAGACGGGTATGTGTGGGTTCACCTGCGGAACCCCGAGACCCCTGTTTAGGGGTGAGGAGCTGGGGTGCACGGGCATGCATGGGCAGACGGGTATGCACGGGTGTGCACGGGCAGGTGTGGACGGGCAGACGGGTGTGCACGGGTTCACCTGCAGAACCCGTGACCCCTGTTTAGGGGTGAGGAGCTGAGGTCACCTGCCCCACGTGCAGACTTAGCAGGGCCTCCGGGTTCGCAGCTCCGCTCTGCTGCCCTCAGCACGGCCTGCTCCGCAGCTTCCCGGCCAGCTGGCCTCCGGGTGGTGGGCGGTGCATCCTGCCCCATGGTGGGAGGGCCAGGGGGCTGGCGGAGGGCCTCTGGGGCTAGGGCAGGAGGGGGGCAGGGGCCGCCCCGGTTCCTGTTTGGCTGCTGCTGGGAAGGAAGGAGGTGACGGCACCGTTGAAGCTGCTGAGCTGGGCGCTGGCAGGCCCTCGGGGCCTCGGAGCTCTGCGGCCAGCCGGAGGTACACCCCTTGGGAGGGCAGGGCCCGGTCCCTCCCCTGGGCCAGCGGGGTGGGACAGGCCTGGAGTGGGCTGGGACTCTTTTTGCCTCTGGCTGCAGGGACCCTCGGGCTGGGCGGACACAACCACGGGACTCTGTGTGTGGGGCGGGGGCCTGGGCACCCTCCCAGCCCGCCTTCTCCTGGCAGAAGCTGGGTCTGATGCCTCCCTCACCACCCCTCCTCCTACTGCCTTCAAGGAGGGCGTCCCTGGGGCCCCACCCCCTCTGTCTGACCCCCAACCCTGGCAGTGATGGCCAGGCTGCTGACTCGGCTGGGACAGAGCTGGGGGGGGCAGGAGAGGGGGTCGATGGTGAAGCGGCTGCCCTGGCCAGAGGGCACCAGGCTGTCCCTGGGGGTGGGGGCCGGCCCGCCCGGGTGGGAGAGCGGGGCTGGCTGCAGGCGGGGAAGGGGCACTTGGCAGCTTCCCAGGCCAGAAGCCTTGGCAATGGGGCAGCAGGAGGGAGGGAGGAGGCCAGGCCGGGGCCGGGCAGGTGTGTGCTGGGCTATGCCGCATGGCCTGGTTGGTGGGGGGGAGGGGGCGGCGGGTGCCCGGCCCTGGGAAGGTGTCCTGGGCAGCCACGTGATGCCAAGTCTCCACCAGCAGGAACCACTGCTGGAGGCTCCCGGCAGAGTAGGGTCATCCAAAGGCCACAGGGACGTGCAGACGTGTGCCTGGGAGCAGGTAGGCAGAGCTGACAGAGGGACTGGGGGGCCCTGCCCTGCCCTCCAACTCCTCCACACCCGGAGCCCTGCCATCACCCCTCCCCGCTCCCCCTCCTGCCCCCAGGCCCCAGGAGGGAGGGGGTCACTGGTGGGGGCGGGACAGCCCTGACCACCCGGGAGCCCTGGGTGGGGGGAGGGGTGGGAAAGGAGGCGGCAGTGGGCCCCCCCGGCCTCTCCACCCCCAAACCAGCCGCGAGAGGTCAGGAGGGGGCAGGACAGCCAGCAGGCTCGGTCACACGGTGGCCCTGTGACCTTGGTCAGCTTTGCCAGCTTCCTTGGGCCTCAGTCCCCCCACCCAACCCAGTGAAACGGGGACAACAGTCGTCTTGACTTTAGAGCAGAGAGAACGCGTGTTCCCAGCTCGCCATGTACCGCACGCTTGAAAATGCAAGTGGACTTCGTTAATTGATCGGCTGATTGACACCGTCACGGTTATTAATGCAGGTGCAGGAGCCCCCCCAGGACCGCAGTCTCAGCCACATCCCTCTGACCTCTCCTGCTGACCCACAAGTGGGCCCGGGGCCCCTCAGAGCCGTCCTGTCCTCCCCTCCGGGACCCTCCCCTAAGGAGACCTCACCTGCACCTCATCTCCTTAGAAGGTGGGCTCCCCGTCACTGTCTTCTTATAACTGTGAGGGTCTTCTGGCTGGGGAGGGCTGGGAGGGCTTCCTGAAGGAGGAGGGAGGCAAGGTGAGCCTTGCAGGCTACTGCGAGGCTGCCCACCCTCTGGATTCAAGACGGCCCAAGGGAGCCGGAGGCCGACCCCACTGCCTTCCTCACTTTCTCCCTTGGGTCCTGAAGGGCTGTGGGGGCCAATGTGGCAGAAATAACTTCTGTGTGGGGTTGAGACGGGAGTTCCCCCGGAGGGCATGCTGAGTGTAGGCTGGAGAGTTGGGGGTCCTGGCCTTGTGACCCCTGCCGCCCCCACTGTGGTCCTGTCTCAGCATGAACACCGTCCACTTCCCCCACACCATGGTCGCCCCTGGGGCCAGCCGGAGCCTGAAGAGTAGAGACCCTCGTAGACCTGGGCCAGACAAATGCAGGGCGCACATATGCCATGGGTGGGTGGCAGGAGGGAGGCGGGGAGGTCGCAGCGTGGGGGCTCCAGGACCCACTGCTCCCACACTCAGGCAGCCCCGGCTCTCTCCCCAGCTCCCCACAGTGCTGAAGCTGAGTTCCCATGGCCTCGCTGAGCCGAGCCCTGCGTGGCGTGGCGGCCACCCGTCCTCGCCAGAGCCCTGCTCCGGCCCGGGGGCTGAGACCCCTGGCGAGTGGGGCTGGCCCCACGTCTGAGAAGAGCGTGCCGTACCAGCGGACCCTGAAAGAGGCACAGGACGCCTCGGCGGCTGCCCGGGGCCCAAGCCGGCCCCTGCCCAGCACAGCCAGCGTGGTGGTCATCGGCGGGGGCAGCTTGGGCTGCCAGACCCTCTACCACTTGGCCAAGCTGGGCGTGAGTGGGGCCGTGCTGCTGGAGCGGGAGCGGCTGACCTCCGGGACCACCTGGCACACGGCGGGTAGGTGTCCGGGCGCAGGCGGGGGCGGGAGGGAGGGGCCACCCCCGGCTGGCCAGCGGGAGGCCTGCTGGAGGCAGCTGGGCCAGAGGCAAGGCCGTGGAGGGCAGGGGCGGGCTCGGTCTGAAGGTGGCCCTGCGTGTCCCTGAGTCCCGGCAGAGCTGTGGTGGGAAGGAGGGAGTGGACGCTGACCATGGACCCGGCGGGGGGAGGGCAGAGCTGAGGCCGGAACTAGGGGCCTAGGAAGCTGTCTGCTCAGAGGAGAAGCCCTTTCTCCGGATGGAGCCCCGGGATGAGGGGCCTCCACGGGTGCAGAGGACGGACGGGGGTGGTGAGGCAGAGAGGCGTCCTCCGCGGGCACCACGATTCCCACACCTGACCGGTGGGCACTCCTACCACGTGCATGTCCCCAGAGCAGCCAACCTTCTGCCTTAACCCTGCGTTAAGATGGGCAGCGTCTGGGGCAGTCTCCCCGCTGTGGCCGATAAAAGCATGACGGCGCTGACCGTGGAGCCGGGGAGAGGTTCACACCGCACCCGTCACTGCCCGCGCTGTCTCACCATCCTGTCTGGGCCTGCACGGCCTGTCCCCCCACGGTCACTTCTCCCCAGGCCAGCTGCTCCCCAGGCTCCGCTCAGAAGGGGGCTGCTCTGCCAGGGAACTTCAGTCAGTCCCGGGATCCTGTCACGACCTGCCCTGAGATCCTGGGCACGGAACCATTTGGCGCCCCCTTAATGCCACCGTGCAATAGTCCCGCCTGCCTCCTAGGGCCGCCGTCACCCCGTGACCGGCTCCGCCCACCCAGGTGCCTGATAAAGGGGGCCTTTGGTGTTGTCCGTCTCTGAGCTGCCCAAGGGCCGTGTCCTGGAACTCAGCGTTGCCCCTGTCGTTTCCTGCTCATCGGCCTCTCGGGGCTCTCTCGATGGCCTGCAGGGACACTTCAGGCCCGCAGCCTGATATTCGGGAGCCCGGCCTGGCGGGGGCAGGGGGTGCAGCCCCTCAGCGAGGGGCTGACGGCGCCCCCCGCCCACCCCCCGCCCACCAGGCCTGCTGTGGCAGCTGAGGCCCAGTGACGTGGAGGTGGAGCTCCTGGCCCACACGAGGCGAGTGGTGAGCCGCGACCTGGAGGAGGAGACGGGGCTGCACACGGGCTGGATCCAGAACGGGGGCCTGTTCATCGCATCCAGCCGGCAGCGTCTGGATGAGTACAAGAGGCTCATGTCGGTGGGTGCGCCCCCGCGGCCGGGGTGGGCAGCGTAGTGCAAGGGAGGAGCCGGCGGATGCAGGTTCGGGCATCGTGCTGCCTCGGCCGGCTGGGCCCCCTGTGACGGGCGGCTTTGCCTCCGAGCCTCGGAATTCTCACCTTTGAAATGGGATCGAGCCAAGGAGCACGGTTCTGCTGAGCCTCGGAGGCAAAAGAGGCCCCGTGGATGGGGGTTGCCACCATGCACGGTGCTACTGGGCGTCAGGCTGAAGGATGAAGCCGCACTACCCAGGAGGCAGGGACCACTCTTCCCCCAGCTCTGCCAGAGAGGCTTAGGGAACACAGTTGTTGGGGAGACAGCAGAGAAAGCCTTACACCGTGGAAGGCCTGCTGTTGGGGTGGAGAGTTGGTTCTTCACCCAGAGCAGCCAGGGCTGGCCCCCACTATCCAGGTCATGGAAGAGAGAAGTTTCTCCAGCGATGCATCGGTTATTGGACACCAACTGAATGCTGGAGAGCAGAATTGGCTGCGTGGGTAGCAAGGGCACATTGTCACAGGGATGCCGAGTTCCTCTGAGTGCCCAGGCGGAAGTAGGAGCAGCTTGCTTCGTCACAGGAGGGCGGGGGGTCTCTGGGGTCAGGAGGTGGTCTCGTTCTGCCTTCTCCCACCACCTCTTCCCCACACTTACTCACTCATCAGCTGGGACGGAGCCCCAAAGGTGACCCGTCAAAACTTTCAGCTCAAGTTCGGAGCGAAGTCTCTGCCACCTCTCACTCAGGATGCTCTGAGAGGGAATCTGATTGGCCCAGTTTATGTCTAGTTGAGCTGGAGAAGGAAATGGCAACCCACTCCAGTATTCTTGCCTAGGAAATCCCATGGACAAAGTCTGAGCCTGGTGGGCAAGTCCCTGGAGCCTGACTCGACTTAGCCACGGAGCACATCTCTGGTTGGGCAGAGCCTGTCCTGATGGGCGGATAGCTGCGGACACTTGATTGGCTGCCCGTCGGCCAATGAAATGCGTCAGGGGTGTGGCCTGCCAAGCAGTTGCGTCCAGGGACAGAGGACCCTCTGGTCTCTAGGGAGCTGGTCTGACCAGCACATCTGGTTCAGGCCCCAAATATAAGACCCGTGGGGATTACTTTTATTTATTTACACAGTAGGTCCTTATGTGCCCGGGCCCCAGAGACTGCTTCCAAGCACTGCACGGGTTCCTTACCCTTCCTCGGAGCTGGCCCAGGGGACAGGAGCTTCCCCCGTCACGGCTCAGGGTTCCTGAGGGTGCCAAGGTCAAAACTGGGCCCCTGGAGGCCCAGACAGGGAGGCGAGTGGCTGGAAGGATTTGCCCCCCACGCCCCCACCCCAGGCTCACTTTCCTCTGGGTCCCCCTAGTTGGGCAAGGTCTACGGCATCGAGTCCCACGTGCTGAGCCCGGGAGAAACCAAGGCTTTGTATCCGCTGATGAACGTGGAGGACCTCTACGGGACCCTGTACGTGCCGCACGACGGTACCATGGACCCCGCCGGCACCTGCACCAGCCTTGTCCGGGCCGCCACCGCCCGGGGGGCGCAGGTACGACCGCCTCCCGGCCCTGGATCCCCCGCTCCGAGCCTGCCCCTCCTGCCTAGGAACACGAGTTCCCTCTGTGCTGGGACCACGGGACAGCCGGGACCCGAGCCCCTGACCCGCTCCTGCCCAGGCCTGCTGGCTGCCTCTGGTCTGTCCATGATGTCCACTTTCCCCGGAGGCCCCATCCTGCCGGAATAGCGAACCTGCCCCAAATCTCTTCTTGTTATTTTTTATCTTCATTTGCCTCAAGTCCACATGTAGCTGTAGGAAAACTTAGAAAAGACAGATAAGCAAGGAAGAAGACACGGAAACAGTTGAAGAAAGAAGAAAAGAGAGTCACCCTGAGGTCCCCAGTGTTGACACTCTAGTTTTACTGCAAGTATTTTTCTCTGAAGAAGTGAACGAAGTGGAGCTGAACTGAACTTCATGCGACCTTTTAACCACAAGCATCTGTCAGTCACTTGAGCTCTCCTTTTTCTCTTTAAAGTCCCTGTTTAGGGGGACAAGTTCTCCAAGTCCAGGAGCCCGGAGTTAGTTGCCGCCCTATGGTCACCCCCGTGTCCCCGAGGGGGCCACATGAAGCCTGCCTGAGCAGAAGCAGGGGTCCCGGGCCCCGGCTGGGCCGGGGGCAGTGAGAGGGTGGGCGGTCAGCCCTCCAAGAGCTGACGTGGCTTGGAAAGCAGCTCCTCTCACTCCCAGGTCATCGAGAACTGCCCGGTGACCGGGATCCGCGTGCGGACAGACGATTTCGGGGTGCGGCGGGTCGCAGCCGTGGAGACAGAGTTCGGCTGCATCCGGACCCCCTGTGTGGTCAATTGTGCAGGTGGGAAGGCGTTCCTTCTGCCTCCTGAGGGCCACCCTGACTGCTGCCTAAACCTGGCCTTGCTTGGGGCGGGGGGTGTGTGACCCGGGGGCGCCCTGTGCCCACCTGGCTCGCGGGCCCCCGCCAGATGCCGGCAGGGCTGAGCTGCCTACGCTCTGCTTGCAGGAGTGTGGGCGGGCGCCGTGGGCCGGATGGCCGGCGTCAAGGTCCCGCTGGTGGCCATGCACCACTCCTACGTCGTCACCGAGCGCATTGAGGGCATCCAGGTGAGTGGCTGGCCCCCGGCCCCACATCAGGCTGCGGCGGCCCACGGGCCTGGCTCTGACCCCACACACGCAGGTGGCTGGGCGTCAGTGGCCCATCTGTAAAACGGGCCTCCTCGTGCCTGGACGCTCTGGGCAGCGTGAGGACGAGAGGAAGTTGCATAGCTGTTACCCGAGGGTCCTCCCACCCCGGCCTTCGTGGCGCGGCTCCTCACTCACGCAGCCTGTCGGGCTTGGCGTGGCCAGCCTGAAGTTTGCCGTGTCCCGCGCCCCAGGTGTTCCCGGGAGCCCCTGAATGTTCGCGGGTCCCCAAATATGCTCTGGGTGCCAGTCTCAGAGGACACTGAGCCATGGCCCTGGGAACCTCCCAGGGAGCCCTGGAGACCCTCTGCCAGGGGAGGCGGGCGGGGGGCAAGGAGAGCCGTGGGCCCCCTGCCCACTCCCGCCTCCCTTTCTATCTCCCCTCTCCCGCCCTGGGAGCTGGGAGCTTCCTGTCGCTGACCACGCTTCTTTCCCTCCACGCATCTCTCCCGTCTCCTCCCGCCTCCATCTCATCCCCGCTCTGTCCCCCCGTCCATCTCTCCCTCCGTCCACTTGTCATTCCTCCGCTCACTTCTTCCTCTCTGTCCATCTTGCCTCCCTGCCTCTGTTCACCCCTCCTTCCATCCCTCCCTCCCTCTAGCTCTTCATCCATCCATCCATCCACCCATCTGCCAATGGACCTGTTCATCTGTCCATTCACCTGTCCATCCTTTCTCCCCTGTATCCATCCGTCCGCCACTCCCCCTACCCATTCCTCCATCATCCATCCATTTATTAACACGTGTAACCAACCCACCCTCCCCGCCACCCTCTCTGTCAAACATTGACTGGATAAACTCTGTGCTCCAGGCCCTGTTCTAGAAACTGGGGCTGTAACAGAGATAAGAACCTAGTTCTCGCCCAGGTGAGCTGGCAGCGGGAGGGTACGAACAAGTAAATATACTTATTTATTTTAAAACGGGCTGACAAGCAATGGGGCTCCAGGGACCCACAGCCTGTGGACCAGGGCGGTGCCCTGGCAGAGACCACGTCCGAAGAGTCTCCTGAGACGTCTAACAGGGGGCAGAGGAGAGATGAGGGGAGGAGGGAAGGGTGCAGGGCACAGCGGCTGGGGAGGAGCAGACGGTTGGAGGCGGGCCTGGGCCCGCGGGTGTGGGTGAGACGAGGCTGACCCTGATTAGGGCCAGGTCCCAGCAGGGAGGGTCCCGGGAGCCTCGCCCCTGCCCTGGACGAGCCTGGCTTCCCTCAGGTCACCAGGCTGGCCGCTGGGTGGGCCCCGTGGTGAAGGGGGTGGGGAGCTGGGGCGGGACTGGAGCCTCTACCCTCTCCCGCCCCCCTCTTCCCACACCAAGTTCCCTTACTCATGGATGGGCTTGATACAATCCAGCACATCCCTCCTGAGGGCTGTGGTGTGCATACACATGTGAGGCATTGTGGAAAGAGGAGGTGTCGGTGGGACGAGCCCCTGGCCCTGGTTCCGAGGGAATTATCTCCGGTGACCACCAGGGGTCACCTTCTGACCGCTGTGGACTGTAAAAGTAACCGTAAAGTGAAAGTCGCTCAGTTGTGACCGATGCTTTGCGACCCCACGGACTATACAGTCTAAGGAATTCTCCAGGCCAGGATACTAGAGTGGGTAGCCTTTCCCCTCTCCAGGGGATCTTCCCCAACCCAGGGATCGAACCCAGGTCTCCCGCATTGCAGGAGGATTCTTTACCAACTGAGGCACCAGGGAAGCTGTGGACTGGGGGCCGGGCTAGAACTGGGGACGGGTCTGGGGCAGAGGAGGGCCGTATCCTGGTGGGGAGGAGGAGGGTCACAGGGCATCCATGGAGCGTGGGACGGGGCCTCAGCCTCTCCGTTCCCCGATGCACGTGATGCCTGGCTTTGAGGCAGCTTCCGGGAGAAGCAGGACAGCGTGGACCCTCCCTGAATTTTTAAGATCAGCAGCACGCTGGGGTTATTCATGTTACTCGCAAACACTACCCTCTCCCAGAGACCTGTGTGCCTCTGGGAACCCCAGGCTCCACCCCAGGGAAGGGCCACCAGCCCCAGAAACTCTTAGACTCTTTGTAGGAGCAAAGAGGAGGTTTGGGGCTGGGGGCCAAGTTCCCCATGCTCCTCTCCACGTGGGGAGTCTGAGAGGCCAGCCTCTCCTGAGGTCACACCTGGACAGCCTGAATCTGGGAGAGGAACGGGCCCCTGACCCTGACCTCCCACGTGGTCTGACCCCTTGGTGAGTCAGAGAACAAGCTCGTTTAGGCCAAGGCAGCTCCTGTAATCGGGCTGTGGGGCTCATGCTGGGAGGTCCCTGACACTCAGGCCTGTTTAGGGATGGTCAGGAGGCTCCCTGACAGTGGACAGGCTTGCACTACGAGGGGCTGACTGCCCAGGTCTGGGCCTCATGGTGTTGGGGGCTTGGATGCCCCAGGCTGCTGGCGAGGGCTCAGGGATCAGCCCCCTGGACCACATGCCCTTCTTCCTCCTTCCTGGGGGACCAGGGGGCTGTGCTGCCCCAGGGACCCCAGTTCTAAGAAGCCGTGCCATCCTGGGTCCTAGCTGAACGCTGTCCTCGGCTCCTCTGTGACCTCATCCAGGGACCTCTCTGGATCTGGTCTCTGCGTCCATCAAACACGGTGGCCTGGACGCTGTGTGATGGTCTGGCATCCCCACTGCCTTCTACCTATAGCTCTGTTGCGGCAGAGCCGTGGGAAAAGGCCCAAGTTCGGGGTCTGCATTCTGACCCCTCCACTAGCTAGCCAGGTGAGCTGAGGTGCTGCCAGAGCCTCAGTTTCCTCTTCTGCAAAATGGGTTTAAAACTGTTTAGGGCTGTGCTGAGGGAGGAGCCAAGTGGTGGGCTGAAGGGCTGAGCACAGTGCCTGGCTCATCGAGGTGAGGACCGCGTGACCGTGACAGAGGACAGGGGACGGTCGGGGGATGGTCCAGCCAGCAGGCACCCCAGAGAACTGGGAAGCCTGGAGCCACCAGGTGAGCTTCCTGGAGGAAGCAGCAAGCGGGATTTGAATGAGGTGAGGCCAGGAGCAGCGGATGGAAGGGGACGGGCTGGGATAGGAGGCAGTCACACCAGTGGCACTGGGGTCGCACCTGTAGGGTGGGCTTCCAGATGGAGGGGGCAACGAAGGTACCCCGTAGACCCCTAGGGCGGGGCTGAGCCCATGCTGGGCTCTCTGTGGCCGCCGGGGCCTTGCAAGGCAGGGAAGGGGGGACGCTGATCCTGCCGGACAAACGCAGGCGCTGTCCTGACCACCAGGTGTCCCCAGTGTCCTGCTCTGCGGAGCGCCAGCATTTCGTGGGTTTTGTTTTTTGGGTAGTAGAGACAACAGAGGTAATGAGATCACTGGACCTGAAGCGCTCGGTTACTGAGAACGCCCCATGCGGCTCCTGGCCGCGGCTCCTCGGTGCAGACGTCCTTGCTGCAGTGCTCAGAGGGGCCACGCGGCGCGCAGGCCGGAGTAGGAGGCAGGGCCCCTGCCGGCTGGTCCCTTCTGGTCGCTCCGTGTCCTCAAAGGTGGGGTGGAGGGGTCACGTCTGAGGACTTCATCTCTAGGGTCGGGGGCGCTGAGAGCCAGCTCAGTGCCCGGGACCCGCAGAGGAAGTGAGTCTGTCCTCACTCCCGCTTGCTTTCTGAAACGATTTTACTTTCTGTTCATTCACTTATTGGTTAAATCAGGAGTCAGTATTTGCAATCTGATGGCAATGAAAACACTGTTAGCTCGTGAGCAAGCAGCGTCCAACGTTTTGTGTTTCCTGGAGTTACTATTAATAAGTGCGTTTTCCCAGCTGTTCAGTTCCCAATGTAGCTGTCATTAATTCTTCCCTTCTATGTGGCTCAAGGGTAAAGAATCTGCCTGCCGATGCAGGAGATGCAGGGCATGCAGGTTTGATCCCTGGGTCGGGAAGATCCCCTGGAGCAGGAAAGGGCACCCCACTCCAGTATTCTTGCCTGGGAAATCCTAAGGACAGAGAATCCTGGCGGGTTGCAAAGAGTTAGACATGACTGAGTAACTATGTATGCATGCGTCTACCTATCATCTATCTATTATCCATCCATCCATCTATTATTGATCATCTGTCTATTATTATTACAGTCGCCTGTATCTATCATGTAGCTGTCATTTATCCATCCATCCATCTATTATTGATCACCTGTCTGTTATTATTAGTCAGCTGTATCTACCAGGTAGCTGTCATTTATCCATCCATCCATCTATTATTGATCACCCGTCTGTTATTATTAGTCAGCTGTATCTATCATGTAGCTGTCATTTATCCATCTGTCCAACGTTATCTCTGTCCCTACAGCCCCACCCTCATCATCAGTCCCCGTTTCCCATGCCAACCTCAGCTCAGGTAATCTCTAATCTGATTTCTGTCTCTATGGATTTTCCTATTTTGGACTTTGAATGAAATGGAATCACATAAGTTGTGGCCTTTATGTCTGGCTCCTTTCACTCTGCATGACGTTGTCAAGGTTCATCCGTTTAGCACATGTATTAGAATTTCGCTTCTTTTTAGGGCTGAATAATACACGCTTGTAAACCACGATCTATTTATCCTTTCATCAGTTGATGAGAGGGTTTGCGTTGTTTTCCCTTTTCGGTTGCTGTGAATCATGCTGCTGTGAACACTCGTGTACAGACTTGTGTGGACACATGTTTTCCTTTCTCTTGGGTCGATACCTTGAAGTGGAATCGCTGAGTTACAGAGGAACATTGCTAACTCCATGTTTAGCTTTTTGACTGTCAGACTGTTTGCCAAAGAAGCTGCACTGTTTTACATTCTCAGCCTCAGTGTGTGAGGGTTCTGACTTCTCCACATTGTCAGCAATATTTGTTACTGTCTAACTTTTTCTTTCTAGTCATCATCATGAGTGTAAAGTGGTATCTTGTAGTTTTGAGTTGTGTTCCTCTAATGACTAATGATGTCAAGCATCTTTTCATGAGCTTATTGGCCTTAGGTATGTCTTTTTTGGGGAAGCTACTATTAAAACACTTTGCTCATTTTTCATTGGATTGTTCTTTTTAATTAAAAAAATTTGAACTTTTTTGGCTGCATGGAATGTGGGATCAAACCTGTTCCCCCTGCATTGGAGAAGTGAAGACGTAACTACTGGACCACCAGGGAAGTCCCTGGACTGTCTTTTTTATAAAATTGTTTTTAATTTTTACAGGACAAGTTTCACACTTCTTTCTTAAATTCACTTTTTTAAATGAATATTTTTGGAGTATCATTGCTTTGGGCTTCCCTGGTGGCTCAAACGGTAAAGAATCTGTCTGCAATGCAGGAGACCCAGGTTCGATCCCTGAGTCGGGAAGATGCCCTGGAGAAAGACATGGCAACCCGCTGCAGTGTTCTCACCTGGCGAGTTCCATGGAGAGAGGAGCCTAGTGGGCTGCAGTCCGGGGGTTGCACAGTCAGCCTTGGCTGAGTGGCTAACACATCGTTGCTTTTCACGTAGTGTTAGTTCCCACTAACAAAGCGAAGCAGCTATGTTGTTGTTCACTCGATAAGTTGTATCCGACTCTTTGTGATCCCTTGAACTGGCGCACATCAGGCTCCTCTGTCCTCCACTATCTCCCAGAGTCTGCTCAAGCTCGCGTTCATTGAGTCAGTGATGCTACCTAACCATCCCATCCTCTGCCGTCCCCTTCTCCTGCCCTCAGTCTTTCCCAACATCAAGGTCTTTTCCAATGAGTTGACCTTCCCATCAGGTGGCCAAAGTATTGGAGTTTCAGCTTCAGCATCAGTCCTTCCAATGAATATTCAGGACTGATCTCCTTTATGATGGACTGTTTTGATCTCCTTGCTGTCCAAGTGACTCTCAAGAGTCTTCTCCAACATCACAGTTCAAAAGCATCAATTCTTCAGCACTCAGCTTTCTTTAGAGTCCAACTCTCACGTCCATACATGACTACTGAAAAACCATAGCTTTGACTAAATGGACCTTTGTTGGCAAAGTAATGTCTCTGCTTTTTAATATGCTGTCCATGTTGGTCATGACTTTTCTTCCAAGGAGCAAGCATCTTTTAATTTCATGGCTGCAGTCACCATCTGCAGCGATTTTGGAGCCCAAAAAAATAAAGTCTGTCACTGTTTCCACTGTTTCCCCATCTATTTGCTATGAAGTGATGGGATCAAATGCCATGATCTTAGTTTTCTGAATGTTGAGTTTTAAGCCAACTTTTCCAGTCTCCTCTTTCACTTTCATCAAGAGGCTCTTTAGTTCTTCTTCACTTTCTGCCATAAGGGTGGTGTCATCTGTATATCTGAGGTTATTGATATTTCTCCCAGCAATCTTGATTCCAGCTTGTGCTTCATCCAGCCCAGTGTTTCTCATGATGTACTCTGCATATAAGTTAAATAAGCAGGGTGACAATATACAGCCTTGACATACTCCTTTCCTGATTTGGAACCAGTCTGTCTTTCCATGTCCAGTTCTAACTGTTGCTTCTTGACCTGCATTCAGATTTCTCAGGAAGCAGGTCAGGTGTTCTGGTATTCCCGTCTCTTTCAGAATTTTTCACGGTCTGTTGTGATGCACACAGTCAAAGGCTTTGGCATAGTCAATGAAGCAGATGTTTTTTTCTGGAACTCTCTTGTTTTTTCAGTGATCCAGTGGATGTTGGCAATTTGATCTCTGGTTCCTCTGCCTTTTTTAAATCCAGCTTGGACATCTGAAAGTTCACATACTGTTGAAGCCTGGTTTGGAGAATTTTGAGCATTACTTTACTAGCGTGTGAGATGAGTGCAATTGTGCGGTAGTTTGAGCATTCTTTGGCATTGCCTTTCTTTGGGATTGGAATGAAAACTGACCTTTTCCAGTCTTGTGGCCACTGCTGAGTTTTCCAAATTTGCTGGCATATTGAGTGCAGCACTTTCACAGCATCATCTTTCAGGATTTGAAATAGCTCGACTGGAATTCCATCACCTCCACTAGATTTGTTCGTAGTGATGCTTTCTAAGGCCCACCTGACTTCACATTCCAGGATGTCTGGCTCTAGGTGAGCAATCACACCATCGTGATTATCTGGGTCATGAAGATCTTTTTTGTACAGTTCTTCTGTGTATCCTTGCCACCTCTTCTTAATATCTTCTGCTTCTGTTAGGTCCATACCATTTCTGTCCTTTATTGTGTCCATCTTTGCATGAAATCTTTCCTTGGTATCTGTAATTTTCTTGAAGAGATCTCTAGTCTTTCCCATTCTGTTGTTTTCCTCTATTTCTTTGCATTGATCACTGAGGAAGGCTTTCTTATCTCTCCTTGCTAGTCTGTTTCTTTGATATTCTTTATCAGGAAGTTCTCTTCTGTTCCTAGATATTAAGTGTTTTTATGATGAAAGTGTTTTCACCTGTCAAATACTTTTTCTGCATCTATTGAAATAAATTAGTGCTTTTCATCCTTTATGGATAATGGTATATTACACAGATTGATTTTCAGGTGTTAAACCAACTTTGCTTCCCTGAAATAAATCCCATTTGGCCATGGAATATAATCTTTTTTGTATGTTGCTGGATTCAGTTTCCTAGTATTTTGTTAAGGATTGTTGCTGTTCAGTAGCTCAGTCGTGTCCAACTCTCTGCGACCACATGGATTGCAGCATACCAGGCTTCCCTGTCCTTCACTGTCTCCCAGAGTTTGCTCAGTTTCATGCCCATTGAATTGGTGATGCCATCCAACCATCTCATCCTCTGGATATTTGCATCTCTATTCATAACTGTCACAGTTTCCCCCCTAAACGTCTCAACAGATCTGTCAAACGGTAATATTTTCTGCATATTCAAAGAGCAGAGAGATCAGGTAAAGTCTGCAAGCTGCACACCCCTCCCCAAAGGGCTCTTCGTCCTGATCTTCTCCATCGGCCTCTGTGCCGCGGCCACCCTGGGACCTGCCTCACCCATCTTATGTCTTTATCTGCTCCTCTTTGGGTCACTTACTGAGAAGGGTACTTGGGGAAATAAATGTTTCTGTGTACATGAATGCTCAAAAAAAAAAACTTTATTCTTTCTTACACTCAATTGATGAGGAACTCTGACTTTAAAGTCGTCTTCAGAATTTGCTGGACTTTGCCCCAGGTCTTCCAGCCCCCAGGGCTGCTGTTTCTTTATTTAGGACTCACCTGCTCACTTATGTCCCGATGGTTCATTCCAACACGGCCTCCATGCAGGCCTGGTCCAGTCCTGGGGCTTGGTGGGCACTCGTGGGCCCTTTAGGACTGAGATTCACAATCTTCAATCTGAGAAGTCATGTTGGCTTTTTGTCTTGACTTTCCTATGACTCCATTCTCTCTGTGTTCTCTTCCCGGAGCCCCTGTAAGGTGTAAGGTAGATGTCAGACCTTCAGGATTGACTTTCTAATTTCCTTACTTTGTTCCCTTTCCTGATTTCCATGCCTTCCTGTGTTTAACCTAATACCTGGAAGATGTTCTTGGTCTTATCCAGTCCTTCTGTCAAATGCCCTTCTCTTTGGTGAGGGACCTCGGCGTCAGTGTCTCCAAAAGAATCTCCAATCTGTTGTCGAGGGGGGACGGCAGCCCACTCCTCACCTCCCTGGAGCCTGGGGCCTCTGGGACCCTTTTCACCAGAGACACGTCCGGGCGCCTGCGGGGCGGGGCTTGGGCCTGGAGGGTACGGCGTCTAGACAGAGGGCCTGGTGGGCACGACGTCTGGATGGAGGGTATCCGAGTCCAACGGCTTTGAGGAGACCCTCGTCCAACCTTCTGTTCACATACACACACACGCTCTCTCACACTCACACACACGTGCATACTCGTGCACAAGCCTGCATGCACACACGAATGTGCACATGCCCACACGCACACACTTACACACTCATACAGATGTGCATACTTGTGCACATGCCCACATGCACACACATGCACAGACTTACACACACGTGCTTGGCCACCGCGGGCAGGCTGGGCCTCTGCAGACTGGAGGGACTAGGGACAGAGGCTGGCAGACTTTCCCCGGCCCCCAGCCCCAGCTGAGGCACGCCCCCCCACCCACTCTGCACCCCCCAGGCTGGTGGAGCTCTCTTTGCTGCTCTCTGTGGTTACACCTTCGCGCTCCCCCTCCCTCCCCACGTCTTTGCTGCCGTCTTACGTGGTGTGAGCAGGGCGGTCTGTCCGCTGTGTAACCAAGGCCCCAGGTCCACCGTGTCCTCAGGGTCCTACAATGAGGAGGAAGCACCGTGGGCCCCGCGGGGTCTGTGACCCCTGGTGGAGGTGCTGGGCCTACCGGCCTGCCCGCCGACCCCGAGGCCTCTGTGCTCTGCCCTCCAGAACATGCCTAATGTCCGTGACCACGACGCCTCCGTCTACCTCCGCCTGCAGGGGGACGCCTTGTCTGTGGGCGGCTACGAGACCAACCCCATCTTCTGGGAGGAGGTGAGACACCTAGGCTCGAGGGCGGGGCGTGGGGCTGCGTCTCAGAGCGGAGACGCCCTCTTCCGGAGACCCCCATCCTGGAGCTCTGCCCCCACCTGAGAAGTGGCAGGTCCCCGGTCCCATGAGGTCGAACCCATATTTCTCCAGCCCTTAAGAACCTGGCATGCAGGCAGATATAGACGCGGGGCAGGTGGAGGGAGGCCTCAAAGCAGCAGAAGTCAGAGGGTGCAGACTATACAGTGGGGACTCCAGCAGATGATGAAGGCATGTAAGCCCTCCGCCCGTCAGCAAGCCATCCCACACCCTCCCCTGCCCGCCGTGGCTGTAGCTGTGTCTCCCTCAGGCCTGGGCTGCTCTCCGGGCAGCTTCTGGGGTTCATGCAGGCCCAGAGCCCCCCTCAGCACCCTCAGCCACTTCAGCCACGTATGGGCCACGCCAGCTCCCTTATTCATGTGTTTAGTCTTCAAATTGAGCAGTAAAATGACTCCTTTCAGCCAGATACTGTTTTACTTTGGGGAGAAAGAGGACGACCGAGATAAAAGTGCCCATGCCCAGAGGCCTGTATTCTGGTGGGGAGACCCATGATAAATAAACAAAGCAATCACACAATTTGAGATGGTGATCTGAACCCTGAATGAAGTTAACAGGCTGAGGGTAAGCCTAGCAAGACTGACGTGGAAGGGTGTCCTTCCGACTGCGGTCAGGCAGGGCTGGACTGGGGTCTGACATCTGAGTGGACCCTGCAGAGGGAGGGTGGGGAGCAGCTCGGCCGTGGAGGGGAGGGCCCTGCTGTCAGACCAAGCTTGCTCTCCTCCAAGAACCGAAGGAAGGTCAGCGTGGCTGTGGGTCCATGGTGGACGTGGGCGGGGCCCACTCATGTAGGGTTTTAAGAGACACAGAGTCACAGCGGGTCTTGGGGGGCTCGAGATCAAGAAAGGGCCTGATCTGACTTGGGTGAATGGGGTGAAGGAGGGTAGCAAGCAGGAGGCCATTGCAACAGTCCCCGGCGGAGCAGGTGGGCCTGGGCCCAGGCGGGAAGGGGGAGCAGACAGGCCCTCTGGGGGTTGGGAGGGGAGGGAGACAAAGAGGGGACCGTCTAGACCGTCGGCACCTGATGGAGACGCTGGCCAGGCCCTGCCCGGCTCCTCACTCCGGGGGGCGGCTGGGACAGTGCAGGTTCCCGCCATGTCCCCAGGTATCGGACAAGTTTGCCTTCGGCCTCTTCGACCTGGACTGGGATGTGTTCACCCAGCACATTGAAGGCGCCATCAACCGGGTCCCCGTGCTGGAGAAAACTGGGATTAAGTCCACGGTCTGCGGCCCCGGTGAGTGGGGGGCCCGGAGCTGGTGGTGGTGGGGGCTGGCTGCCCGCAGAGGCGTGGCCGGCCCACGCTGCATCCTGGGCGGGCGGCGCTGTACGTCCTCCTCCCTGCGGTGACAGACGTAAGCTCGTGGGGGGCAGACGTCTGCCCCGGGCCCCCAGCCAGGCCTCCTCCCGCCCACCTCGCGTGAGCTCCCCGGGGGCCCGCCGGGGCTCAGTCCCCGCCTGAACTCGGCGCTTCAGCTGTAAGACAGGGTGAGCCCCTCCCAGCGCCCAGGGAGGCTGAGCCAGGGCAGCAAGGGCCACGCTGGTTCCCGATGCTGTTCACTCAGGGCTGTGGGCCGCCCGGGTCGGCCTCACCCCTCTGCCTTCCGCCCTCCGGCCACACTCCCTCAGCGTGGAAAGGCCCCACCTGGGGCCTCCCCTCGGGCCCCCAGGACCGCTGGGCTGCAGGACGTGTGACCCAGATGGCTCAGCTTCTGAGTGCCCGTCCTGGGTACGCAGGGCGCAGTTCCCACCCTGCCCGCCGGCCGGCCGGGTCAGGCGCCAGGCCAGGGCAGACTGGGGCCCTTGGTGCTGGCACGTTCGGCCACTTGTTTGCTGTGGTAGGGCCTGCCGGCCAGGCCACACCGCAGACGTTCAAAGTGTTGTGTCGGGGTCGGTCAGAGCTCGGCGGGGAGAGGGGCCCGCTCCGTGACCGGGCCTGGGGCAGGGTCGTCCTGGGCTGGCCCAGGGCGTTCAGGGACCCCAGGGTGGGGGGAGACCCACACATGCCGAGCGAGCCGTCTGAGCTGAGTCTCAAAGGCTGCGTGCAGATGGAGAAGATTCGCAGAGTATGATCTGCGTGGTGTGAAGGGGCTCCACGGTGTCCCCTCAGCTCCTTCTGAGAGCTGAGCATCTGGAGCCCGGTGGGCTGGGCTGCCGGGAGCTCCTGTGCTGGAGGCTGGCGGAGCTTCCACGGTGGGAACCCAAGGCGGTGGGCTCTGGGCAGGGGCGAAGGCGTGAGGGCATGGAGGCGGGGGTGGGGGTGAGGTGGGCGGCCTGGGGTCCTGGCAGAGAGAGGGTGGCCTCTGGGCAGAAGAGGGGCCTGAGCCAGCCCCGAGGCCCAGACATCTCAGCCGCGGAGCTGCATGCGGCGCGGGCCAGGGCTCGCAGGGGCCCCGAGACATCACTGGCGCCTTGTCTGGGCCAGAGGCAGGCTCTTGCCGCTGGTGGGGCAGACCCAGGGCGGCGGGGAAGGCATTCTGACAGGAGGTACAGGGCTGGTGGGTACAGGGTGGGCCACCCAGAGCGCGCTGTAGTGGGGGCTTTGGGGCCAGGGTTCCGGGAGGGGGAGCAGGCCTGCAGGCGCAGACATGGCGCCCCATCCTGGCTCCAGCAGAATCACAGGAGTGTCCCCGCCTTCCTGCACAGAGGGGCCCCTTCAATCCTCAACAAAGGCAAGAAGCGGGGAGTGTGTGCCTACCGAGCCGTGGAGAGAGGGTCAGAGGACAGCTGCCCAGAGAGGAAACTCTGTGTCTGAAGCTCTGCGTTCCTTGAGCCTCGGTGTCCTTGTCTGTGAAATGGGTGGCAGGCGGAGTGAGGAGGGGAAGCCACACGAAAGATGCAGGGCGAGGCCTGGCCAGCAAAGGCCGCTGCAGGCCGGCGGGCAACGTCGTCCCTGCAGGCCGAGCAGGGAGTGAAGGGTGGGCCAGGCCAGGGGAGGGGAGGGGTCCCGACACCCAGCCTGCGGCCTGCCGGGCGCCTGGGCCTCCTGGGCTCAGCTGGGGTCCAGACAGCCGCCAGCCATGGCTGCTTCAATCTGTTAGGCTCATGAAGGAGCAAAGGTGAGCAGGCAGCTTTCCTGGAAGAGGTAGCTGGGGTCCCCTTGGCCAGCCCAGGGGGGTTCGGGGAGCAGGGTTTGGGGCTCAGGCCGAGGACTCACTGCCCTGGGGCTTCCCGGGCCTGGTGGGGCTGGCAGGGAGAAAGCCAAGGCGAAAGCGAAGTTGCTCAGTCGTGTCCGACTCTTTGTGACCCCATGGACTGTAGCCTATGAGGTTCCTCCATCCACGGAATTTTCCAGGCAAGAGTACTGCCTGGCCGGAGGCAATCCCAGGGAGCGTCCTGGCTGTAATGGGACTGCGGGTCATTGCCCCGAGAAGCCCCACTGGGGGGATGTGTCTGTCAGGACCCCTGGAGGCTGGTTTTCCGGCCTGAGGAAGGTTCTCTGGGGACACGGGCCCTTCTGCTGGTCGGTCAACAGCCCTTGGCCTCTGGGACAGAACAGGGAAGTCCCAGGACCCTTGACTTCAGGAAGCTGGGGGCCAGCAGATCTCTGGTTCCAAGGTCGGGAGGTCAGAGGCAAGTTTGGGGGCCCCTGTCCCGGGCATCCGGCATGCTCTTGAGTCATTTGTTAAACATCCAGGCGACCCTTGACCCCCAAACTTCCCTCCTGCTAGCTTTCTGTGAAGACTGTTCAGAACACTCTGGAAACATTTCCAGCACTCCCGGAATGCTCACCGGGTCATCCCCAAACACAACCATCTCGGGAGCCGCCCCGGCCTCACCCGATGCCCTCTTGGCCTCCCCCACTTGCCCTTGCAGCCCGATTGCACACAAGCCCCCTCATGGGACCCAGGCCCCCCCAACGCCCCCACTGGAGAGCCGCCAGGGTCACTGTGGCCTCCAAGGCCCTCACCGGGGGCCCTGCCCTTCCGTCCGCCTGCCTCCTCCACCCTGTCCTGCGGCTGTTTGGAAGCATTCCCAGGTCCCCGGGGCTGGCGGCCTCCTCCAGCTCAGATGCTGAGGGTCAGAGACAGACCAGGCTTGGCCGGTCACCGGCAGGGAGCAGGACAGCGCTTGTGACCAGCACACACGGAGCTTAGGACTCCGGCTGGGAGCCCGGGGCCCTGACCGTCCAGGCAGCGTCCTCCTCTGTGACCCGGGGTTCTGATGGCGCCGGCACGGTGGTGAGGAGCGGCCCGCCCTCTGGTCACTCCAGACCCCTCATCCTGCAGTGTTTTTCCCCCAGACGCCCTCTTTTTGGCTTACTCATGCTCTGGCTCTCCGTCCGTCTCTCTCTCCCGGCGGCTCCCCGAGGGGTGGGGCTTGTCCAGTCACCTCCCACGGCCGAGTTCTGGGCACAGACAGGTGGGCTGCAAATATTTGTGACCGAGTAACTCACAGCCCTGTGAAGTCCGCAGTCATCAGGACCATGATCCCCATGTTACAGATGAGGGGTCCAAGGCTCCTCTGAGCCAAGATCACACAGCCGGGAATCAGTAAAGCAGGGTTCGGACCCAGGACTGTGGCTGCCAAGTGCTGCTCTTTATAATCATCCCGGAGTGGGGAGCAGCAAGAATACTGCAGTGGGTATTCCCGTTCCCTTCTCCAGGGGATCTTCCCAACCCAGGGATTGAACCAGGGCCTCCCGCATTGCAGGTGGATTCTTTACCGTCTCAGCCACCAGGGAAGCCCTTTCAAATCACGCTCGAGCGTCCCTCTCCACCAGTCCTAACCTCTGTCCCCAGCACGCTGGCAGCAGACAGAAGCCAGAGGCTTGGTCCCCTCTCCCAAAGAACTTACAACCCTTCATTCACTGAGTGAGCATGTTTCAAGCACGGACTGTTTGCTGGGCCCTGAGCCTTGAGATCCGGCAGTGAGCAAAGTCCTGCCCTTGAGTTGCCCGTGGTCCAGCCGGCAGGAATGTCCTGCCGTGACACAGCAGGGAGATGGCTCAGTGACGGGAAGCCACGTGCTGTGCCGGGGGCTTGGGGAGAGGCCCCCAGCAGCAGGAAGTCAGGAGACACACCAGGGCCCCACGAGGCAGATCTCCGTTCAGGTCATCAGTGCAGAGGACCTCAGCAGAATGTGGCGGGATCCATCAGAGAGGAAGCGGCCCTGAGCTGCGTCCTGAGGACGCGGAGGGTCTGGGTGGACCGTCCACCCCCGCCTCAGTCACTGCCCTCGTGGGAGACCCCACCCAGGAGCATGTGGCCGGGAGGGACCCTCAGGCTCCCCCCTCCCTTTCAGAGTCATTCACCCCGGACCACAAGCCCCTGATGGGGGAGGCGCCCGAGCTCCGTGGGTTCTTCCTGGGCTGTGGCTTCAACAGTGCAGGTGAGTGCAGGCAGCAGGGCCTCCCCGACTCCTGCCATCTCAGGAGGGAGGGGCCCAGCTGGGCTCTCCTCCCGTTCTCAGAGCCGCCCCTTCCTGGGGTGGGGGTGGGCCTAGGAGCGCTGTGGCTGGGACAGGGGTGGAGAGGGGACAGGCCTGCCAGGGGGAGGCAAGTGGCACCCCAGAGGTGAGATCCGGGGCGCAGGGGCTGATGCTGCCCACAGAGGTGGGAGGGGCACGGAGGCGGGGTGCAGGGTCCTGGGGGCGGATTTCAGACCCGCGGCTCTCTGCTCCTGCCAGGGATGATGCTGGGCGGTGGCTGTGGGCAGCAGCTGGCCTCCTGGATCGTCCACGGGCGCCCGGAGAAGGACATGCACAGCTATGACATCAGGCAAGTGCCCACTGGGGCCCGTGGGCAGGCGGTGGCTGCCCTGGAATGGGGCAGCGGTGGTGATGGTTCAGTCACTAAGTTGTGTCCAACTCTTGCGACCCCGTGGGCTGTAGCCCTCCAGGCTCCTCTGTCCATGGGATTCTCTAGGCAAGAATACTGGAGCGGGTTGCCATTTCCTTCTCCAGGGGATCTTCCCTACCCAGGGGTTGAACCTGGGTCTCCTGCATTGCAGGCAGATTCTTTATTGACTGAGCTATAAGGGAAGCTTCTAGGATGGGGTGGGGTGGGGTAAATATCCTGGGCTCTTTAGAAAGGAGCCTTCCCTGAAATCCAGAGGACTTCCTGGAAGAGGTGGCAGTAAGCAAAGAAGGAAGAAGCCAGGTGGGGGGAGGGGGCGGTGCTGCAGGGTGCCTGGGTTTGGCAAATCCACCATCCTCTACAGTTTCCAGGACCTCTTGTCCCAGTGTCCTGTCTCGTCCCTGACCCACCCGACGGCTCTGGGGTCAGCAGTAGGATCTCATCCTCCCACTTTGCAGATGGGGAGACTGAGGCCGGGGGAGCAGGCTGCCCGGGGATGGGGCCGAGCTGGGGCGGCCACTGCTGGGACGCGAGCACGTCTGGAGGCAGGCAGCCCTGAGTGAGATGTCCGCCACATGCCTCGCTCACGGGGCGACTGGAATAAATCGGACCCTGTGCGAGCCCGTCCCTCTGTAGCCGGGGTATGAGCTGCTTGCTGTAGATGTCACTGGGAGCAGAGAGCGTGTCTGAGTAGGTAGAATGCTCAGCATCGGGTCTGCGCGTGAAACACTAAAGAAAGTGGAGCTGAGGCCAGTGAGGGTGTGGGGGCTGCTATAGGAGCTGGGAGGTGTTCTCTGTAAGCGGGAGCAGTGACGGGCTTCCGGTCCCCTGGTGGCAGTTCCGCGGCCCAAGCACCGCAGGTGGCAGAGGAGACAGCGGCTTGGAGAGGCCTCCATGGGGGTCCAGCCCGTGGCGCTGTGACGGCTCCGGGCAGACGGGCTCCCTGGAGAGACCCCAGCTGCCCGGCAGGGCTGGAGGTGGGGGCGGGGGGGTGGTGGAGACCGCACTGGTTCAGCTCAGCGCGCCCCCGCTCCTCCGATAACCTCGCCCCGTCCTGGCCTGATGGGGACTTTGCGTCCACGGGGGTTGTCTGACCCCCGCAGAGACAGGGAGGCATACCCTGAGATCCCCTCCCCACGACCACCCCTCCCGTGGTGCCCGGCACAGGACGGTCTGCTGCCTCGGAGATAGTCTGGGACTGTGCCCACGTGCTCTCCCAAGAGAGGAATGTTCCAGAGATGAAAGCTGCCCAGAGCCTCAGGGATGGGCCAGCCCCAGCCCCTCCCACTACAAATGGCAGAGCAGAGGAGCCCTGGCGGGAGGCAGCTCGCCTGAAGTCACCACAGCAGCCCAGCTCCAGGCCTGCAGGCTGTCTGCCGTCTCCCCTCCCTCGGAGTTAGGGCCTCCGCCCTGGGATCCGATGGACCAGGGTGCAGCCTGGGCCTCGCCGATGGCCTCCTGCCTCCCAGGCTGGAGGATGCGTCCCACCCGCCCAGGGGCTCTGGGCCTCCCTCCCTCCCTGCCTTCTCTCACAAGCGAGACATCAGTGGGAGCATCTTGGGGGCCCCTTTGTGGGTGCGTGCAGAGCTGCCACCTCTGCCCCGGCCAGCTGGGGCCTCGGGGCACAGATTGGAGGGCAGAGGGCCCCAGGAGGGAGACCCCTGAGAGCTATGACCTTGGGGGCTGGTGGCTGGGGGCTGTGGTCTGGTCCGCCCACTCTTCTGGCCCCGGCAGTGGACCCCAGGAGACGACCAGCTGAAGACGTCAGACCCGAGTGGTCCCCGAGGTGGGACTTGGTGCCCACCCCACACCACGCCCCGTCCCCACATACGGGACGGCCGCCACCCCCAGGCCAGCCGCCAGCATGGCACCTGGGGCCTCTCAGCACTAATGAGCGGTTCTGCCTCCCCGGCCTGAGCCGGGGTGGAGATGGGCTGTGAGGAAGGCGGGGCAGGGGAAAGAGGGCCCTGCGTGGGGAGCGGGGGGCCGCAGTCACCCCCGTGCTCAGACACGCAGGGGGTCGGAGCTGAGCCCTGGCCTGCGTCACCTCCTCCTGTTACACGCAGAGGGCAGGCTCGGGCACGGAGGTGATGACAGGGGGTCACCTGTGGGGTAGGCTCCTGGGGCGGGACCCCACCTGGTGGTCTTACAGGGGGGCTGTGGCACCTCCTCTGAGACAGGTTCTCAGCCACCCCAGCACCCCCTGGTTAGCTGTGCGGCCCTCGGCCAATTCCCCTCTCTGATCTGGGTCTCTCCACCCGTGAGATGGGGACAAGGGTCCCCTCTCCCAGCGGCAGTGTTTGAGGTTCACAGTATGGATGTGTCCACCCGGGGCCTGGCCTAGGCGGGGCCCAGAGCATGGGCCGTTGGTTTAGGAAAGTCGCTGGGGTCCTGGCAACCAGGAAAGGAGAGGTCACTCCTTACAATGTCAGGAGGGAGGCTGGGCGCAGGCCCCCGGCTGCAGGCTCCCCTGCCCGCCCGTGTGCAGGTGGAGAACGGCAGCCTGGTCTATGCGGGCCCCGGGGAGTGGCCCTCATCCTGCTGACCCCTGCTGGGGCTCTGGCTGAGCAGAGTGCCCCCTCCTGACACCCACGGGTGTGAGCAGAGGGCCGGGGGGGCCGGTCCAGACAGGCAGGATCTGTCCGTTCGGGGACCACCCAGCCCTGCCACGGGCCCGGCCCCCTCCTTGGTCCTGGCTACACCTGGGCCGCCTCCCCAGACCCCCGTCCGTGAGCCGCCTTCGGGCTGAAACTCCTGACTGGGCGCAGGCGGGTCTCCTGTCCCGTGCAAGGAGTCAAACCAGGAGCTCCGCACGCAAGGCCGCTCTGAGGACCAGCCCCGGGGCTCTCACAGCCGGCTCCCAGCCCTGGGCTGGCCCTGGAGGCGAGCCCCTTACGCGGCAGCAGCCACTGTGAATGGAGTCGGCATCAGAACCCTCACGAGTGTGGTCCCGCTGCCCCGCCCAGATTGGGGCACCGCGCAGAATAGAATCGCGTGCGAACCGAGGGCCAGGCAGGCGCCACGAGGCCCGGGCAGGCTCCCTGAGGATGGCAGCGCGGTGGGCACACAGCCGGCGGGCAGGGCCCTGAGGGACAAGCGAGATGCCCACAGGCGGGGGGACGGTGGGGGCTGGAGGGTGCTGTGCTGGGCGCCTGAGAGCTGGGCTGAGCCCGGGGAGGGCAGCGGGGCCCAGCGGCTGTGCTCAGTCTGGCTCCGGCAGCCCCATGGTCCAAGGGAGCCAGTCAGAAGGGCCGTCAGGTGGCCCGGCCATCACGCCCGTGAGCAGGCTGGGGGAGGTGCCTGAGCCCTGGGGGAGGCGCCTCTGAGCTCGGCGGGAAAGGGTGAAGGCCTGGTAGGTGGAGCTGGACACCCCTGGGGGTGACGTGGCTGCACCTGGTGCCCCCCCAGCGGCCAAGGGACAAGCCTGCGGGGATCCTGGTCACAGCGTCCCTGGGTACAGGGTCCGCAGACACAGCTAGGGTCTCCAGATGAGCCTCTGTGCCTCTTGAGGGGGTCCCACCTTCACCTCTTGTTTCTGCCGAGGGGGCCCTGCGGAGAAAGGGGCCCTCCATCACACCTGCTGACCCCAGACTCTGAAGACCCCAATGTTAACTTCCACCAGAAGGTCCGGGCTTCTGGGCCGCTCCCCAGGAGGGCGAGGGGCGTGGCTCACCCCCAGCGCCACCCCAGCCTGAGGCCCCGCACCCACGCATCTGGTCCCTGTGCCTGACGGCTGTGGGGGCTGCAGGCAAGGAGGCTGAGCTCCCCAAGGCTTGGGGGCGCCCGAGGCCCCTCGGGGGAGGACTCTGGGAGAGGACGAGGGTCCCCCGGGCGGTGACGCGCCCCTCTCTGTCCACAACAGGCGCTTCCACCACTCGCTCACGGGCCACGGCCGGTGGATCCGTGAGCGCAGCCACGAGGCCTATGCCAAGAACTACTCCGTCGTCTTCCCCCACGACGAGCCTCTGGCCGGACGCAACATGCGGACAGACCCCCTGCATGAGGTACCCCAGCCCCACACGCCTGCTCTGAGCTGGCTGCAACACTCTCGGGGGGTCCTGGGTGTGGGGCGACAGCGTGCACGCGGCACCCTGGCTGCAGGGCACATGAGGTGTCGAGGCGGCTGGTTCGCTCCCGGCATCTGCGGGTAAAACGCGCTTGGAGCCGCATCGCAGGCGGGGGAGCCGCGGGGGCAGGTGTGTGCAGTCACCGGTCAGGAGGCCGAGCCAGGCAGCGGCCTGCCTGGGCCGTCGTTCCTCCTGACAAACTTCTACTTATACGATGAAACCCATCGTCGGGTGCCCTTTCCTGAGACCTGCCCCTCGGCACTCTGCCAGGCCCCCAGCAACCCAGGCTCCGTGCCCCTGTTCCTATCACCCCCATTCCCTCTCCATTCCCCGCTTCCTTGTCCTCGTCTTGGGCTGCATGCTTTGCTTACCAGTCTGCGAGGACCCAGCCAGCGGGGGGCTGGGCCTGTCTCTGGGTGCAGAGCCTGACTCTGGATAGATGCTCAGGGGATGCCCGTCCCCTGGACGGGTGGAGCGGGAGGCAGGCAGCAGGCTCAGTGAGCAGGTCACATTTACAGAAGACAGAGCCTCCTTCCTCTGAGACCAGTCCCTGGACCCTGGAGGCAGCTGGCATCCACGCACACTCCCCGCTACCCCACAGGACAGAGACACAGGTTCCTGGGCTGCCCTGCTCTCCGGCCTGGCCTGGAGGGCCCGGGGGGAATCTTGGGACCGCCGTGGGTTCAGGTTCCCCGCGCCTACCACCGGACTTTCATCACCCACACTGTCCATACGGCTCCAGTGCTTCCCAAGGACACAGGGTTGCCCCACGACCCTGGGGTGGAAGGAGCCAGGCGCAGACAAGGTGCCCAGACATGTGCAGTTGTGCCCAGAGGGGACTTGGCGGGCGCACAGCTATGCCCCCGGGGAGGCATCTGCATTCACGCACGCCTCCGCTTCCTCCTCAGCAGCCCCCTCGTGACTCCTCCTAGCCGCTGACGGCTGACGTGTGTGTCGCTGGGGAAGCGACTTGTCTTGGGCGGAGGCGTCCCCATTCTCTCTGGAGGGGAGCAGGTTTTGTGTCCTTGGTTCCCAGCCCCTCGGACAGCCAGGGAGACGTATCTGGATGTCACCAGTGGGCATGTGACGGCGTGCACCCTCCCCCTTGAGGCTGGTGGCCCACAGGGAGGGGGAGACACAGGCCGTCTGGGCCTCAGTGCCCGTTGGTCCTGGCTGGCACTTGTAAGTCCTGCCAGACTCAGCTTCCGAGGCCCACTCCTCCTGGGCTCTGGACACAGCTGGGTCCCGGCCCCAGGACCTTCCAAACCCAAGATTGGAGATATTTTCTTCCCCACAAACCGCATTTATTTTCAAAGAGATCTGCCACTGTAATAACTTACTGAGTCTACTGTACTTTTTTATTGTGGCAAAGTGCGTGTAACATACAACTTGCCATTTGAGCGTAAAGTGCTCAGTTCAGGGGTCTTCAGGGCCTCCACGCTACTGTGCGACCATCACCTCCAGCTAATTCCAGAACGTTCTCGTCACTGCAAGAGGAAGCCTTGTACCTGTTAAGCAATAATTCCTCATCCCCCCCGCCTTCCAGCCTCACAGAAGTGAAAGTGAGTGAAAGTATTAGTCGCTCAGTCGTGTCTGACTCTGCGACCCCACGGACTGTAGCCCGCCAGGCTCCTCTGTCCGTGGGATTCTCCAGATGAGAACACTGGAGTGGGTTGCCATGCCCTCCTCCAGGGGATCTTCCGGATCCAGGGATCGAAGCCGGGTCTCCTGCGTTGCAGGCAGATTCTTTACATCTGAGCGCCAGTGCTTCACTGTCTGTCTCTGGGGGTTGGCCTCGTCTAGTCATTTCTGTGAATGGGATCATACACTATGTGGCCTTTGGGGACTCGCTCCTTCTCCTTCGCTTGCTCCTGGGGTTCATCTGTGATGTAACAGGTGTCAGAATGTCCTTCCTGTCGGAGGCTAACACCCCGTCACATGGACGGGCCACACTCGTCACCCCTGCATCCGTCAGCTGATGGGCCTCTGGGCTGTTGAGAACGTGTGTGTGCACAGCTTGGCTCTTCCCTGGTTTCGTTTCTCCGGGGTGGACTCCTAACTGTGGGCTGGCGGGGTCCCCAGCTGTCCCATAATGACGCCACCAGCAGCGGGGCTCAAGCTCATTTCTCACCGTGCTGGGCGCTGGATGATCAGGGGTAAAGGTGCCCACTGCCCGGTCCCTGGTGAGGGCCCTCTTCCTGGCTTCAGGACGGCCGTCTCCCCGCCGTGCCAGCTCCTCCTGCCCACCCTTGGGCCCTCATGTTCCCTAATCCCCTCCTCTCCGGCCCTGTCCCAGGTACAGTCACTCTGGGGATCGGGCCTCAACACAGGAGTGTGGGGTGCAGTTCAGTCCACAGGAGAAGCTTATTCTACCGACTGGGGATTCCTAGGGCAGGCAGCTGGGGTGCTGGGGGAGCCCTGGAGCTGGACTCAGGGCCTGGGCTCAGGTCCCGGGTCCGAGCACCGGCACCTCTTTGTCCCGCGCCCCCCGAGGTGTCAGGTGGCGGGTCCTGGCCCCCCTGCCCCGCTCTGAGGGTCCACTGGGCCTGAGTCTGCTTGCTGTGCCCCCCCACCAGGAGCTCCTCGCACGAGGCTGCGTGTTCCAGGAGCGGCATGGCTGGGAGCGGCCGGGATGGTTCAATGCCCAGGGCACAGCTCCGGTGAGTAGGCCCCTGGCACACGCCTGGCCCTGCCCTCTGCCCACGCCCGCGTCCGCCCCACCGGCAGCGGCTGCACACCTCGCTCTCACCGGCACTCGGGAGCCTGATGGGCCGTGGGGCGGGAGGGTTGTCCGGCCTTTGGAGAAGCCGAGCCCCTGCCGACCTGCCTGGTCGGCCCGTGATCTCGGGGCCTGCCACAGATGTCACTCACCGCCCACAGTGCCCGGCCTCCCACCGCCCAGATGGGCCAGGGGCCCGGGAAAGCTGGTGCTCTACAGTGAGGAGGCCGCACACGAGACTCCCCCATTTACGGGAGAAATTAGAGCATCTTCTCATAATTTTGTTCATATATTTTTGGCAGCTGCAACTGCTAATGTGAGTAGGAGGATTTAGCACAAAATTATGCATTCCGTGTGTTAGTTTGTAAGTTGGGGTTTTGCAGTGTCCTGGCCTCTGGGTGCCCTCCTGGGGGCTCCCACCTCCCACCCAGTGCCTCCCAGGGAACTGGGTTCTCAGAGAAAAGAATGGAAGCCATCCTGCCTGTGAGACGCTCAGGCCCTGGTCTCTGGGGCAGGCAGTGTGATGCTTTAATAGAACCTGGGGGAAAGGAGTGGGTCCAGGTTTGTACACAGGAGAACTTTCCTGTGGCTATACTTCAGCGGCCACCTTCCAAGCGCGACCTATCTCCCATCTCCATAGCAACCACATCCCAAGGCAAGTGCCTGGTGGCTTCCGGGGTCAGCAGAGAGGAGGGGCCCACACAGACCCCTCTCTGCCTCCAGCCTGATGCCTGGAAGCCCCTCTTCCCCAGAACCTGTGCACAAGGGAAGGAGACCAGAGCCGGAATCAGGAACACACCCTTGGTTCTGAGATGGGTGGGCTTGCAGACCCCCACCCAGGAGCCACCCTGGGAGACCAGGGCATTGGGCGACCGGAAGTCCCCTACTCCCTGCTCCCTGGCCAGGCTGCAGCGGACTGGGGTGTTCCTGCAGGGGCCTCAGGGGCCAGTGGAAGCCACCTGGGGGGCCAGGGAGATGACTTCCTGCAGAGACTCCTATAAAGGCCTTCCCTGGACCAGGGCTCAGCCGGGAGTCGGGGGTGGGGGGTGAGGGGGTACTTGGAGGAGCGGAGAGGCCCAGTTCAGTCAGGACCTCACCCTCAGTGAGAAGAGACAGGGCGGGGCTGGCCCTGCGGGGGGTGAGAGGGGATGGGCTTGCTCACACTTTCCCATGAGTGGCCCCAGAGTTGGGAGGGAGGGGTGGGGAAGGAGGGGTGCCATCGGCGGCAGCAACAGGACTAGGAGTGGGGTGCAGGGTTCTGGGCCTCCATGAGAGCGGCTGGCCAAGCACAGGAGCGGCCAAGGCGAGAGGCGCCGCGGGCCGGCCTCCGGGGCCCACTGCCCGTCTCAGGCCAGGCAGTCAGGGCGCTGAGGGACTGGAGGCAGCTGGCAGTCTCTCTGCACCTTGGTTTCCCCACCTGTCCAGAGGCTCTACCCTCCTGAAAGTGCAAGGCCCTTTGAGCAGGGCCGGCCCGGAGCAGGACCGGGTCCTGGATTGCCATGGCAACAGCGTCCGGAATCCTTGCTGCAGCCACCCCACCCCCGACTCTGTCTCTTCTTCAGCGGGCTGACCCCTGGGCCTCATCCCAGCCCCTCGGCATTGAGAAGGAAGCCCTGGGGTGGCCCCCGGGGTCCCAGACAACCCGCCCTGTTGGCCGTCCAGGCCCCCCTCTCCCCACCCGAGCACACCCCACTTCTTCTCCGTCTTCGGGGCCCAGCCCTCCCACTGCCGCGGTGACTGTGGGGTCACTCGTGCCGTGTTGCTGGCAAGCCTGAACCTTGCCTCCAACCGGCCTCATCCAGAACGTGCTGCCCCGTGATGGGCGTGGGGGCTTGGCGAGCGCAGGACCAAGCTCTGTCCGTCCTATGGGCCTCGGTCTCCGCGGGACCCAGCTGTGACACCCCCCTCCCGCCCCAGGTGCTCCCCTATGACTATTACGGGGCGTACGGGCATCGTGCGCACGAGGACTACACCTACGGCCGGCTGCTGGGCCAGGAGTACACCTTCAGCTTCCCCCCGCACCACGACGTGGTAGGTCCCCCACTCCGAAGGGACCGAGAGCTGGGCATCGCTTTCGGGGGGAGGTGCCCTGGGGAGGTGCCTGGGGGAGGTTCTCGGGGAGCTCCGGCTCTCTCCCAGCCGGCTCCCTGTACCCCCATCCCCGTTTTGGGGTGACTCAGTTTTGAGGCAGAATCAGATGCTCTCCTCCACCCTCCGGCTGTACCGAGACTTTGCCAGGGGCAAGGCCTGGTGGGGGCATCAGGGCCGGAGGAGGCGGCCCGGCCTGGCTCAGGCTGTGTGGTCTCGGGCTGGGGATTCACCTCTTGGAGCCGTTCCCAAGTGTGACTGTGGATGGCAAGCCCCCCGCCGGGTCCGGGGTCGTGGTTCCCGTCTGCCGCTCTGACTGAGCAGACGCAGGACAAGGAGGTCCAAGATGGGGCACCTAGGCGGTGAGCAGAGGCGACCCCAGCTGGGGCCCGCTCGCCGCCCCACTTGCCCCAGAAATGGGTAGGTGAGGCTGCTCCGGTGGCCCCTGGTCCCTTCCGCGCCTGGCTTCTAGGGGCCAGGCCTCCCCCAGGTCTGCATCGCGCTGGATGTCCTCAGCGTCTGCAGAGAAGACGACTCCAGTGTCCCCGCTGAGACACCCAGCTGTTCTGTTACAGAGGAGAATGTGCTGTGTCCCTGGGCGCCTGGCCGAGCGTGCAGGGGGGTGAAGGCCCGCTCAGTGCCTATGCTGGGCTGGGGTCACGGCCTCTGCCCGGGGGGGTCCCCAGAGACGGGAGGCCTGGGAAGCCTACTGGATGCAGGACCCCTGTCAGTCTTGTGGGGCCCCTCGCTCAGAAGCGCCTGGGCTGGGTTTAATGCTCTGCTGTTGCTGCTTGCAAATTCTGAATATATTTTGAATGGGGCCCACACTTTGACTTTGTACCCGTGTTCCACCTGGTCCCATAGGGAAGGAACCGCACGTCCCCCCCGAAGTTTGCTCTAGTGAGGGCATTGGGGAAGAGGCTTCTGAAACGGGAGGGGAGGCATGTGCCTCTGGAAGTCCAGGAGGCCCTGGGGGCCGCCTCTCCTGGGAGCGAGCGGGGCTCCGTCTGGCACCTCTGCGGGGTGGCTTCCAAGGCCCGCAGGGTGTTCAGGCCCTTGAGAATGTGGGCGCCAGGCAGGGGTGCCAGCTCCGCTTCCTGGCTGCATCCCAGCAGAGGCGCCTCAACATCCCGGAGCAGGAGACGCACGCTTGTTCTCAGCCTTGGCAGCTTCCCCAGCTCGGGCAGACGAGAGTCGGCCTGCAAGTCGTCTGGGGGTTGGATCTGCAGCCCCAGCAGCGTAAGCGAAGGCACCCTGATGCCTGACGGTAGAGGGGAGCCGTATAGGGTGGTGGGGTCTGGACAGTGGTGAGCAGCGGCCTTTGGGGCTCAGGAGATGAGCCAGTGGGGCGCTGTGTGGTGGCCACTGCCCCGGGAGGGAAGGCAGGGAGCTGGCCCCAGCTCTGGCCAGTTTCCCTGGTATGGAGACTCGCCATCCGCGCCCTCCCTGCTGTCCAGCTGGAATCACTGAAGACACGGTGGGGAGGATGCCCTTGGGGGCTTCTTGGGGCCGGGGCGCTGCTGGACAGACCCAGGCTCCGTGGTTTGCGCTTGTGTAACCCTGAGCAGACCACGCACCGTGCCGGGGCCTCAGGGGGCAGCTGGCTGTAAGGCTAATTGTAGACCGCTGGCCAGATGCTGGTAGAGCGTCTGAACCGTGGGATGGGGGAGAAGGTGCGGGCTCCTGACCCTCCCGTGGTCTCTGCCCCTCTCTCACCCCAAACTCACCTTCCAGAAGCCTCCAGTCTAGGTCCCGTCTCTGTAGATGTGTCGTATCTGGACATTTCACGTAAGGCGCTCACACAGCGGTGGTCTTTTGGGACTGGCCTCTTGCACCGAGCTTGTTTTCAGTGTTGCCTCCACGTTTGAGGACACGTCAGTGCTTCGTTACTTCTTTTTCAGAACAATATTCCATCACAGGGGTACACCCCTTCATATTTACCCATTCACCTGTGGACGGACACTTAGTTGTTGGGCTTTGGGGCTATCGTGAATAATGCTGCTCTGCAAATGTGTGTACAGGTTTTTAGGCGAATGTTTTCAGTTTTCGTATCTGGGAGCGGGGGCACTGGGCACGTGGTGATGCCATGTTTAACATCTTTGGGGACCTGCCAAGGGTTTTCCAAAGTGACTGCACCGTTTTACGTCCCCACCCTCGGTGGATGGGGTTCTAATTTCTCCTTCCTCATCGGCACTTGTAATTCTGTTTTTGGTTCTAGCCATCCTAGTGGGTGTGAAGTGGTATCTCAGTGATCTGAGTTGCATTTCCTTGATGACCAATGATATTGAACATCTTTTTATGTGCTTATTTAGCCATTTCCCTATCTTTTTTGGAGAAATTTCTATTTGGATATTTTGCTCATTTTAAAATTGAGTTGTTTGTCTTTTTATTGGGTTATAAGAATTCTCTATACATTCTGGATACAAGTTCCATATCCGATTTATGATTTTTAATTATTTTTTCTCTTCTGTGTGTTGTCTTTTTGCTTTTTTAATGACATCATTGGTAACACAAAAGTTCTTAATTTTGATGAAGTACAGCTTATGTACCTGACATGGACATGAACTTGGGCAAACTGCAGGAGATGGTGAGGGACAGGGAAGCCCGGCATGCTGCAATCCTTGGAGTTGCAAATAGTCGGACATGACTTGGTGATTGAACGGAAACTACAGCTTACGTATGTTTTCTTCTGTCCCTTGTGTTTTTGGTGTCATATTTAAGAAGGTGTTTCCTAATCCAGGTCACAATGATTTACTCCTGTATCTTCTTCTCAGAATTGTATAGTTTTTGGTCTTATACTTAGGTCTGTGGTGCATTTTGATGAAGCTTCGTGAAAGGTGTGAGGTAGGGACCCAACTTCAGGCTTTTGCCAGTGGCTCTTCATTTGTCCAGCACCATCTGTTGACGGTTACTCTTTTTCCCGTTAAAATGCCCTGGCTTCCTTGTGGCAGATCAGCTGACCATAAAGGTGAGGGTTTATTTCTGGACTCTCCATTCCAGTCCATTGATCTATATTTCCATCCGTATGTTTGTACCATTGTCTCGAGTACAGTAACTTTGCAGTAAGTTTTGAAATCAGGAAGAGCAGATCTTCTAGCTTTGTTCTTCTTTTTCAAGATTGTTTTGAACATTCCAAGTGCCTTGCATTTCTGTATGAATTTTACCTTCGATTTGTGAATGTCTGCCAAGAAGCCAGCTGGGATTTGGCAGAGACCCTGTCAGATCCGTAGATCAACATGGATGCTACCGTCATCTTGGCGATAGTAAGTCTTCATTTTGTAAACATGAGAGGCCTTTCCATTTTTAGGTCTCCTTTAATTTTCTTCAGAGATATTTTCTAGAGAGTACAAATTTGCCATTCATTTGTTCAATTTATTTCTAAGCCTTCAAAAGCTCTTTTTGAAATGGAATTATTTTCCTAATTTCACTTATTGCTCACTGCTGTTGTGTATAAATGACTTTTTTTGTTTCTTGTATATTGACCCTATATCCTCCAGCCTTGTTGAACTATTTTATTAGCTATAATAGTTTTTTTCAGTGAGTTCTCTAGGATTTTCTATATGTAAGATCATGTCATCTGCAAATATAGTTTTCCTTCTTCTTTTTCATTGTGGATTCCTTATATTTCTTCTTGCCTAATTGCCCTGGGGAGAACGTCCAGTACAATGTTCCCTGATGACCAACGATATTGAACAACTCTTTATGTGCTTATTTAGCCATTTCTATATCTTTTTCGGATAAATTTCCATTTGGATATTTTGCTCATTTTAAAATTGAGTTGTTTGTCTTTTTATTGGGTTATAAGAATTCTCTATACATTCTGGATACAAGTCCCTTATCCGATTTATGATTTGTAATTACTTTTTCCCTTCTGTGGGTTGTCGCTTCGCTTTTTTAATGATATCATTGGCAGCACAAAAGTTCTACCAGTACGATGTTGAGTGGAAGTGGCAGAGAGGACCGCCCTGTCTTGTTCCTGATCTCAGCAGCGGACATCCAGTCTCTCCTCATTAAGTGGGATTTTGCTCATGCCTTTTATCAGGTCAAGGAATTTCCCTTTTAGTTGTAGTTTACACGGAATTTTTAATGAACAAGTGTTGGGTTTTGTCCAGTACTTTTTCTGCATCTAATGAGATGATCATTTGGTTTTTGCCTTTTGTCTCATCAATATGGTACATTACATTGATTTGGTAATGGTGAGCCATCCTCCCATTTCTGGGATAAATCCCACTTGATCACGTAATCCTTTTTATATGTTGTTGAATCTAGTGTGCTAGTATTTCACGGAGGTTTTTTGTACCATAGTCATGAAGGATATTGGTCTCTGATTTTCTTATGAGGCCTTTGGTTTTGGCTTTGGGGTAATGTTGGCCTCATGGGAAGAGTTTGTGAAGAACTGGCATTAATTCTTCTTTGCATGTTTGGTACAATTCACCAGTGAAGCCATGTGGGCCTGGGCTTTTCTGTGTGGAGAGTGTGAAATGACTGAATAAGTCTCTTTTGGTTATAGGTCTGTTCAGATTTTCTGTTTCCCCTTCAGCTGACTTCAGTGATTTGTGTCTTTCTGGGCATTTCCATTTCATGTCTGATTTATCGGTGGACAGTTGCTCACAGTCGTCCTTACAATTCTTTCCTATGAATTGGATAGCGACACCCTTCTTTCATTCCTGATTTTAGCACTTGGAGTCTTTTCTGATTCTTGGTAAGTTCAGTTAACAATTTGCCAATTTCACTGACCTTTAAAAAAAAACAACTTTCCATTTTGCTGATTTTCTCTATCTCTTGAGACTTTTGTTTATTTCCTTTCTAGTCTTCATTATTTCTTTCCTTCTGCCTGCACTGGGCTTAATTTGCTTTCCTTTGTCTGGTTTCTCCAAGTGGCATGTGCGGTGACTGACTTGAGAGCCTTTGCAGGTCTAGCGTCCGGATGAGCAGGGTGCTGCTCCCTCCGACAGTCTGCGTATGTTGTTGTTTCCTCTTCTTTCCTCTCCAAGGGTTCTCTAACCCTCCTGGTGACGTTTTCATTTGATCCACTGGTTTTTAAGGAGTGTGTTGTCTAATTTCACTTATTTGTGAACTTCCCAATTTTCCTTCTGCTACTGATTTCTAATTTGATTCCATTGTGGTCAAAGAACATGTTTTGCATGACCTTCACCCTTTGGAGTGTATCCTCTCACGGCTCCCGTTCTCTCTGGGCCTCCTGCACCGGCCGGGCATCCTTCCCTCTGCCTGAGAAGAACGTGACCGTGCGTTTCTCGCTGGAGGGGAGGAGAGGGTCTTGGAGCCCAGTGCTGTGGGGTCTTTGTCGGGGAGACAGGTCCCGGAGCCCCCATGGCACCCCAACTCTGGAACCTTTCAGATCAAGAAGGAGTGTCTGGCCTGCAGAGGGGCCGCAGCTGTGTTCAACATGTCCTACTTTGGGAAGTTCTACCTGGTGGGCCCGGACGCTAGGAAGGCTGCCGACTGGCTCTTCTCGGCTGACGTCAGCCGGCCGCCAGGTACGGAGCGGGTGGGCCGTGTGCCTCTCCCGCCTCAGCACGGCCCCAGCACAGAGACAACGGCAGGCTGACCCTGTCTCTCTGGGCTCGCGCAGCTCACGGCTCTGCCCCCCAGCCTGGCCCTGGGCCCCCGCCTCCAGACCCCTCTGCCCTGGTCGCCGAGCCCCAACCAAGGCCCCCTCCACCTTCCTCTGCGTCCTCCGCTACCCGCCTCTGACTTTGTTCCAGACGGGATTCGAGGCAGCAGGCCCTCAGAATGGTCTCCTGGTGCTGGGGAGCCTGTCCACCCCCCACCAGGAATGCTCTCCCCATAGCATTTCTAGAATTCAATGAAAATGCAGGATGCTCACTTACATTTGAATTCGAAATGAAGGATGAATAATCCCGTCGTGTAAGTGTGTCCCAGGCAGTGTTTGGGATCCTCATTTCCCCTTTTTTTTGTTATCACCCATGCCCTTAGCATCTTCTCCACTCATCTGCCCACCCCCAAACTCTCCCAGCCCCATCGCTGTTACTTCCTAGCCCTGCTGCACCAAAATACCGCCCTGAGTGGCTTTAAACAACCCACATGTGTTGTCTTAAGAGTCTGAGGCTGGAAGTTCAAAGTCAGGGCCAGAGACCGTGGAATCTGCTGGCTTCCGGCCGTGGCCGCCGGTCCACAGCTTTCAGCTACATCACTCCAGCCTCTGCCTCCGCGGTCACATGGCTGCCACCCTGCATCTTCTTCTTCTAAGGACACCAGTCGTGTTAGATCAGATCCACTCTCATGAGCTCTGGTCTTCTTAACATGATCCCGTCTGCAAAGACCCTATTTCCAGATAAGGTCCATTTTTCAGAGGGACTGGGGTTTAGGACCTCAACATACCATTTGGGGAGACACAGTTCAACCCATTACACCGTGTATCCAGCCAACCCATCCACACACCTCATCACATGCGCCTGCTACTCACCTCTGCTAATCCCGCTCCCCCCATTCATCCTGCCAGCACCCTTCTACCCACCCACCCCCTCCTCCCATCCATCCCTGCCCCTACCCTCTCCCCACCTCCCCAGTCATCCCCCATCCACCCCACCCATCCATCTTCCATCCACATATTCATGTATTCAGCATTCATGGAGCTTCTGCTATGCCAGGCTTGGCACTGGAGCACCAAAGTGAATGAGATGTAAATCCTGCCCTGAAAGTGTCCCAGCGTGCGGGGGTGGGGGTGGGGGTGGGTGGGAGGGATGGGTTGGGAGGAGTCACATTTCAAAAAAAAATATAAGTCTCCTTGATCCTTCCTCCTCCGAGGATGGCAGTGCTTGGTGACCTGCCCGTCCCTCTCTGGGTGATTCAGTCACGGTGGCATCACCAAGCCGAGGGGCCTATCAAGGTCCCCCCAGGAGTCTGGCCAACGTTGCCCTGCCCTGAGGGGCTGCCCGCCCTGCTGAGCGGCTCCGCCCCCTCCTGGGGTCTGTCTCCTGCCCGCAGGCTCCACGGTGTACACGTGCATGCTGAACCACCGCGGGGGCACAGAGGGCGACCTGACCGTCAGCCGCCTGGCCCCCGGCTCCCAGGCCTCCCCGCTGGCCCCTGCCTTTGAAGGTGAGAGGGGCCCCGAGGTCCAGCAGCGCCCCGACGGCAGCCTAGCTCGGTGAGGCGGCGGCCAGTGCAGGACTGGCAGGAAGGGCTTCTGAGGCTGCTCTGCAATCCCGCCTGTGCCCGCTGTGGTCAGGGCCTGGGAGATCAGAGGTCTTGCTTCAGGCTGAATGCAGCCTTTGTTCGGGCGGTGATGCTGAGCGCTGAGCGCTCGGTGGTTACGCCTTTGAACCTGCCTGTCCTGCGGGGTTTCAGGGCGGCCGCAGCGTGGGTGTGCTCAGCTTGCCTGCCCGGAACAGGGTGAGCCAAGGATAAGGCCATGCCTCCCACGTGGAGGGAGAAGTTACCTCCTTCTGGCCTCTGGCATCTATGCCGAGTCGGCTGTCTCGGTTCCCAAGTAACTCCCAGGCTGAGGGTGGGGGCAGGTCCTTGGAAGGTCCGCAGCTCTGGGCAGAAGCTGACGCCTGGAGCCTTCTGCAGGCCCTCAGCTTCTGCTTGCATGCCTCCTGTGATGGGGAGCTCAGTGTCCATGCTCCTTGTCAGCACGGGTCTGATACCCTGAGCGAGGTCTGCTGCCCATCACTCCAGCTCCCCCCGCCCACACCTTGGCGGCCGTGGGAGCCGTCTGGTCTCTCGTGTGGCAGCCCCTCCCATTCGGGAGGGAGAGCGGGGGCCGAGATCCACAGACAGTGGGCAGCACTCCTTTCTCCAGGGACCCAGAGCCGCACGGCCATCTGAGGTCACCTGCCCGGAGCAGTGGCTCTCAGGACACTGGGCGGAGCTGGGCTGCCCTCCGCTCAGCAGTTCCCGGGCGGCGGTGTGGCCCAGTGGCTGCTCCACAGGCCGTGGACTCAGAGCTGGCTACAGGCCAGTCTCCTCGTACGTGGGGCCTCTCTGAACCTCAGTCTCTTTTTTGGAAACTGGAGGGTGCTGACGCGTGTCAGCCTCCGGGGGAGGGTCAGCGGTGCGGTGCCTGGAAAAGTGCCAGCCCCCGAAAGGCCGCTGTAGGGAACCCTGGGATTGGGGCGGGGGCACGGGAAAGTGGAGAGAAACGGGGGCTGGTGAGGATGCTGTCTCAGAGACGGACAGAGGCCTGTCCGAGGTCTCCCAGCACTGGTGGGAGGTGGGGTGACGGCGCTAGGGCCCTTACGCTTCCTTGGATCACAGACCCTTTGAGAAGGGGGAGGAAGCCTCGGACACGCCCAGAAAATGTTCCCTTGGCATTTTGTCCTGCGGGTGATGAGACCCAGAGCCCCATCGGGAGGGTCCCCCGCCTCGGGCCTGGGTGGCTCACGTTCACAGGAGGAAGGCTTGTTTCCTCATCGGAGGCCTTGGGCCGCCGCTCCCAGCCCTGCCCGCTCCCGCCTCCCCGCAGCCCTGCTCTGAGTCCCGGGGCCTCTCCCGCAGGCGACGGCTACTACCTGGCCGTGGGCGGGGCCGCGGCCCAGCATAGCTGGTCCCACATCAGCGCCGCGCTGCAGGACCGGAGGTTCCGGTGCCAGCTCGTCGACAGCTCCGAGGACCTGGGCCTGCTCAGCGTCCAGGGCCCGGCCAGGTGAGGAGAGGACGGGGGCCCGAGGGCCGGGGTACGCCTCGCCCCTCTGTCTGGGCCCGAGGCAGAACCATTTACTGGTCCAGAATGGGACGTGGCGGCTAGTGAGCTGAACGTGCCGGTGACCCCCAAGAGGCCAACCAGGAAAATGCTTTTCAAAGCCCTGGGATACGGAAAAGCTCTTAATATATGACTCACACTCAACCTTACAGTGAGTCAGTATCTGAGGATTCAGGGGTCGTGGAAGGGCCGGCAGGGGTGTTTCTGGCTGGTTGATATGGTCTGAGAACTGTGTATGCCATCTCTGAGTGGGCGGAGCCAGACTGGGGTTCCCCGTGCCACCCTGGCTGAGAAAGGTGCTCCGCACCAGGAGGACACCGCTCCCCCCAAGCACCTCCAGCGACTAGGTCTACGGACGATCATTCGCTCCTTGACTCATCCTGTGAGCGATTACTGAGCTGCGTTCCCACCCACGAGGAGCCGGCTCCCAGAAGGCCCTTGGATGCTGGCTTCTGCCTGGAGCCACAGGACGGTCTGAGGCAACGGGTCACCTGAGCACGTGTGCATTTTGGAAAGATCCTCGGGCTGGGCTTCAGAGAAGGGACTGGGTGGGGGAGGTGGTGGAGGGCCAGGGGGCAAGCACAGCATGTTAGCATCGACCAGTGGGATGCCTGGGATGCGCCAACATCCGCTCCATCCTGACCCTAGCCCTCTGAGGTGGTGAGAACTGTTTTCTTTTCTTAGTGTTGAAGAAGAGAGGGCAGCGTGCCTCCAGCCAGGTTATCCCCCAGCTGCTCGCTTAGACGAAGCACAGCTGTGTCCGTGGATCTCCCTGTCAGCCTGGGGTCATATCAGGGTCCCTGGTCGGTGCTGTCAGACCCCGCCAAAGGGTCTGTTTTCCCTTGGCCTTGGAGCTGGCCAAGCTGACAGCCCCCGGGCTGGGTCCTGGGTGGATGGACGTCCCTCCCGGGCAGAGCTGCAGGTGGCTCTGCGCGTGCCCCACCTTGCCCAGAGGCACACGGCAGACAGGCAGTACGTGCTCGCGGAGTCAGAGTTGGTCATGTACCTTATCCATCAAATGCTGGACTTCAGGCTGCTCATGAAAACCAGTATCTGTTAAGGGGACCTTGGAGGAGATACTGGAGGAAATGGGGACTCAAGCCTTGGCACTCTCTGAAGGGACAGTGTTTCAGACAGAGGGAGTGGCAGGTGCAAAGGCCCTGTGGCGGGAGGAAAAGCAGCGAGGGCAGGGCTGTGGGAAAGGATGAACTCAGAGGGCCGCGGAGGCCAGACTCGCAAGTGCAGAGGCTGCTCCTCCAGGAGAGGGGGCTGAGCGGAGGAGGGGTGCGGTTGGACGTGGGCTTTAACGGGGTCTCTGATTCTGGGCCAGAGTGTGGGAGGCAGGCAAGAGCCTCAAGGGCCAGGGGATTGAGGGACTCCAAAGAGGGAGTGATGAGCTGTGTCTGGGTGGTCAGCGGGTCAAGGAAGACAAAGACTAAGCATCAACAGGTGGGTTTGGCGGCCTGGTGGTTCCTGCGGACTTGACGAGGGTCATCTCAGGGATGGCTGGGTGGGGGCGTGCTGAGACAGGAGGGGAGGACAGGAATGGGGTGTGTGGAGGGAGGCCGAGCTTGCCGGCTGCAGCAGGAGAACTGGGATGCTGGGATTCTGCAGAAAGATGCATGAACCACGCTTGCCCTGGCCTGGCCCGGGGAAGCACCCCATTCTGCAGGGCGGGGTCTGCATTTCTCCCCTGGGTGAGCTGACATCCGCATCTCTGGGCTGAACGGAGATTGGGGGTCCTGGGCTCCTGAGTGCTAGGCAGTCCCCGGAAGCTTCATTGCCATGGCGACCTTGGAGAGGGACTGGGTTATTTCTGGTGTGGTGGGGAGTGAGTGGGCAGGGGAGGGAGGGGGCGCCAGACAGACTGATCAAGGCGCGGCCTGCGGGGACAGGCCAGCTCTCCCAGCCTCATTATAAGCTGCTCCAGGAGGGCGGCGAGTGACGATTGCCAGGGCAGGAAGACGCGCTCCCCTCCTCTGGGTGATTTCTTAACTTTCTCCTCCAAACTGTCCTCGCTCCTTCAAAAATAACCCGAAGTTTCTTGTATGAATAATAATGTCACCAGCACTGCCGATAAGGGCTGAACTTTCTGAGCTGTTCCGTGGGAAGCGTTTCATGGCACCCGGACCATGGGAGATGCTGGATGACCTTCCAACCAGTAGAATTTTCAGGAGACAGTTCATAACTGATGGCCCAGTACAGTAGCCTCTAAGCCATATGTGGCCAGCGAGGCCTTGAAAGGTGGCCAGTGAGACAGAATTTTTTTGTTTTAATTAATGGAAGCTCAGCAGACCACTCGTGGCTGGTGGAGACAGCCCGGGGGCAGTGGTCACTGTTCCATGATTAATACCCAGGTGCTCGGCTCAGGGGGTCTGGCTGACGCCTGCCTCACTGTCCTCATAGGGCCATGAGGGAGCCCAAAGCTAGTTGAGGGGGGACAGTAAACCTGAACCTGGCCTCTGCTCAGAGCCTGTGCCCTCTGGTGCCACCTGCTGCCCACTGGGGGAGGGACAGCCCGTACCCTGCAGACCTGCGTGCCCAGTTTGGTGCCCGACTGGGGACCCCTGGCCCTGCTGAGCCCAAGTTCCAGCTCCTTTCTCCTTCCCCTGGGGGCAGACAAGGGAGCAGCCCTGGCCCCTGCCACCCAGGGCTGCAGTGTAGACAGGCTTCTTGAGGACCAGGTGTGTTCTCCAGGGGCGGGCGTGCGTGGGTGCCCGGGTGTTACATAAGGATCCTGACACACTTCAGCGGGCTGGGCACCTCGGGCCGGCGTGGGTGGGCAGCTGAAACTGGCACCGTGTGGGGGCGGGGATCATCAGGGTCGGAAGTGTTTCTGGGCATTGGCTGGGACCCTGCGAGGCAGAAATGGGAGTGGATGAGAGCTGTTTGCTGCCGATGGGGAGCTGGCCCAGCAGTGCAAAGCCAGCCCACCTTCCATCAGTCCCATTTACCAAATGCCCTCTCTCTGTGCCAGGCACGTCTGCAGAGGGGGCCCTGTCAGCACGGAGCTCCCGGTTCAGTGGGGCAGGTTTGCAACCATGAGAGGTGCCCTGGCAGGAGACATATTAGGGCCACGGGCTCAGGCCGTGGGCGTTGACGGGAGACTTGATCCAGACTTAGGAAATCAGGCTGCCAACTGGCTCTTCTCAACTGGGAATCAGGGAAGGCTTCTTATAGAAGGTGACAGATGAGCCAAGACTTGAAGGATGACGGAAGATTCAACAGGGGCCGGGACGCTGGAGGGAACGTGCGATAGTGAACTCGGCCGGCAGGGAGGGAGGCGAGAAGCAAGGCACCCCAGAAGTGAGGGCTTCCACGGACACTGGGAGGTCTCAAGCGAACCATCAAGTGTGGGCGTCAGACTCTTCCGGGCACAGTCGGGCAGAGGGCTGAGGAGAGAGGCCCCTGCCCTTGGGGGGGCTTTGGCAGGTGGGGCGTTAACCGCTTAGACAGCTGCCCCAGGCCTGGGTTCCCCATCTGAGAAAGGAGACCCAGGGCTTGGCTGTTTCTGTCACTGTTTCTGATGAAGGTGCCTTTTTTTTTTTTAATTTGAAAAATTTTTTTGGCCATGGTGCCTGGTATTTGAGATCTTAGCTCCCCCACTGGGGATCAAACCCACACCCCCTGCAGCAGAAGTACAGAGTCCTAGCCGCTGGGCGGCCAGGGAAGTCCCGAAGGCGCCTTTCTCGTGTGACTGGATCTTTGCGCATCTCCGTCTCGGTGCGCTTTTATTAACAGCATGTTTGCTGTCAGTCTGCCCCGTGAGGACAGGACCTCGGCCTCAGAGCCTTCCCAGCCCGGGGCGCGCACCCAGCCAGGCTTGGCAGGTGTGTGTTGCCCTACTTACTGACCAGCCTTGTCCTTGCTCACAGCCGGGCCATTCTCCAGGAGGTGCTGGAGGCCGACCTGAGCGACGAGGCCTTCCCCTTCTCCACCCACAAGCTGGTGAGAGCCGCCGGGCACCTGGTAGGTAGCAGCTGCCCAGGGGCCCCCGGGCTGTGGGTGGCAGCAGCAGCGTGCGGCCCGGGGACAAACCCGGGGCCTGGGAGTCTTGTGCCCTTGGGCAGGTTCTGGATCTCCCTGGGCCCAGCTTCCCTGCAGTAAAGTGGGGGTCCAGACGGTCATGCCCACCGGCTGTTAGGGCCTCGGAGGAGGAGTGGGGGTCCAAGTTGGTGCCTGGCACAAGTCGGGGGCCCGGTCCCAAGCTTCTGCCTCAGCCTTGCTGCCTCTGCGGCTACCTGCCGTCTCCACCTCTCAGGCGTGGGGCACACCCTCCCGCATCAGCATGTTTCCTGCGCGTCCTTGCGGGGCTCGGGGCTGGGGACAGTGGTCATTGCTGCTGCTCCTGAGGCCTGTGTGTCCTGAGCAGAGAGCTGGTTTTCCTGACTGTCCCCCCTCCCCCGGCACCGTGGGAGGGGGCACGGACTGCTCGGGGTGCCCTGCCAGGCCCCTGGGCAGCACCCTTGCCCATCTCCCAGCTCAGAAAGTCGGGTCCTGGGGCCAGAAGCTTCTGAGACTGTGGACAGCTCCAGTGGACCCGCCATCCTCCAAGACCCTGGGCCAGGTCCAGGGTCCAGCTCTGGTCAGCGAGCACGTCCTACTCCTGGACTTTGGTCTCCTTTTTGGAAAATAAGTGTCACGATTTCCACTCTGACTTCTTGGGGCGAGGTGAGGAGCAGGCGGTCAAAGTAACGTCAGCCGCTGTCGGCCAAGGGCTCACACGGCTCTGGCTTCACCCTCCCGGCGGCGTGAAGCTTCTCTCAGGGCTTCTGAGCCCTACGCGATCAACTACATTGAGGAGCGGGTATTCGGGGCGGGGGGCTTTGCAGCATGTGGAGCGGCAGGCCCGGCCTGCACCCCCTGGATGCCAGGAGCACCCCAGACGTGGCCGCACGTTCCCAGGGCAGGAGCCCCGTGGCGGCGGGGGCAGCACTGCTCCATGACGGCCCTGTTAGAGGTGTGCCGTCACCCTGGAGGTGGTCACGGCCACGTGTGTTGAACGAGGTCTTCCGGCAGCTCCTGATGTAGGAAATGTTACCCCCAGGACAGGTGCTTCCCCAACCTGAGCGGAGAAGTCGGATGGACTGCCCAGGCCCCCCCAGCTAATGGAACATAAAAAACCGCGTGACTATGTGTCAATAACACAGACAAGGCTGTAAGGAGGCAGGGGGTGGACAGACAGCCGGATCTGAGGGCACCCCCGCTTTTACCCTCCTCGCGTTCATCTGGGAGCTTGCGGGGAGGCGCCGAGGAAGGTTCCAGATCCTGGCCTGCAGAGGGGCGGGAGGTCACGCAGTCTGGGTCCTGTTAGCAAGTAAACAGTGTCTCGCTGACGTCAGCAAGGAGGCTGCCAGGAGGAGGCAGATAAAGGCGCTCTGCTCTGCCTGCGCTCTCGGAGGCCGCGCTGGGGGCAGGAAGCGGGGCTGTCTCTGTCTAGCTCGCTTCCTGCCTCCTGGGTGCAGCGCTGCCTGCCAGGACCAGAGAGGGTGTGCATCTTGCGAACACAGCACAGCTCCGCCCCAGGCCACTGTGGCCGCGGGCCTGCCCGGAGGGCAGCTCTGGCCCTCTCGGCCCCCCCTGGGGTGGGGGGTCTGTGCAGTGCCCCCCACTCGGGAGTAGGGGTTCTGACGTGGGATGTGGGGCGGGGTGGGGGGGGGCAGCTGGCGTGGCTCAGCCTGTGTGTGGTTCGGGGATTCGTGTGGAAGAGGAGCAGGTGGGAAGGCCTCCCCTCCAGCTGAGGGCCATTCCAGGGAGGCGCTGGGGGCTTGGGCTGGGACAACGGGCTCCAGCTGCCTCCCCACACCCACCCCGGGGGGCGGGGGGCAGCCCTTCCTGGCCCTGGCTGCCTCCCCAGGCCTGGCCCACGGCTGTCTGGCTGCACATTGGCCTCTGGGGCCTGGGAGCCAGGCTGGGCCAGTGGAAGCAGAGGCCAGACTGCAGGGTGAAGCCTGTTCTGGGTCGACAGGCACAAGGTGGGGGCCACAGGGTGCTCGGGGGCAGAAGTGGGGCGCAGAAAGTCCGTAGGCTGCTTCTCTCCGCTGCCTCCCCCCACCCCCCGGCAGCTGGCTCAGTGGTTCTGTCGCAAGCACCTCACTGCTTGCCCCATTTCCAACTGCTGTGTGGGGCCTGGGTGCAGACCTCATCCTGGCGCGACCCCTTTGGGTGCCCCCTTGACCTCACTGAGCCTGCCCTTTCTCGCCGGCCAGAGGGTCTGGCCAAAGAGTTGACGGGCGTCAGTGTCTCACTGTAAATACCGGGAACGTTCATAAGAGACGAGCAAGTTAACGAGAACTCCTCCAGTTCCACCGGAGAGAAAGCCCGAGGTGAACAGAATGTTTCCTTCCGCCGTCTGTCCCTTACCTCTGCCTGTAAATTCTAAAACAGAAGCAGGATCGTCCCACAAACTGTACGCAGTTCGTGCACTTGGCTTCTCTTAGGACACTGTGGGGATAGTTTTCTTGTTCCTCGAAATACCGCCTGAGATTGAAATGCTAGCGTTACCCTCTCTAGGGCCGGATGCAGGCCACTTGGTCGGGCCACTTCTTCTCCTTGGAATTGCTCTGTGACGGGCTCCCCATGACGGTGGGCCTGTTATAACTTTGATTATTGACCTGGACACGTTGCTTAGAACCAGGACCCAGAAGCAGAGGTGTCCCAGGGTCACGGCCCCAGCCTTCCGGGCCGAGCAGCAGTCCTGCAGGATTTTCTGCCTCCCTTCTGGGGGAAGATGGGAGAGACGCTCTCCAGGCGCGGCCCAGCCCACCGGCTCACACTCAGCCAGCGTGGGTGCCCAGCTGAGTTCTGGCCTTCCCTTCTAAAGTGCAGGGTCTCTCCCGGGGCTGAGCAACAGCCGCCCCTGGAGTTAGCTCTGGGCATGTTGGCTGGGAGCCCACCACGTCAGGGGCTCGTCAGGCTCACAGCCTGGCTGGTCTTGGGGGCAGGAAGGATGCTGCAGCCCCAGCCCAGCCTGCACTGGCCCCCAGGCCTGGGCGGAGAGAGGCCGCAGCCCTTACCGCGAGCCAACAGGGAGTGAGGGGGTCCCGGGAGCACGTGTAAGGGGCCATTCCAGTCTTGCCTTGGCGACCGCACCTCCCCCTGAGGCCCCACTGGTGGGGCTCTGGTCCAGTGGTATCGATGTTATGACCTCGCGGTGGCCGGGGCCACAAGTTCCCAGATGGTCCCAGAGGGTGGCGTGAAGGCCTCCCCATCCACCGGCCTGCAAGACGGTGGCCAGCGGGACTCAGGCCGTGGGAGCTGGGCTGGCCGCTGCCCCGGGCCTGCCTGAGGCAGCCTCACAGGCAGACGGAGAGCTGGGAGCCGGGTCGGCCCGGGATCTGGGGGTCCAGGACACAGTCCCGTCAGGGCCCAGCAGAGCTGGGGTCCAGCAGGCCTGGCTTCTGGTCCTACCCCCAGGAGCCCCCTTTCTTGGGTCAGTTTCCCCATCTGTCACACACAGCCGTCAGTGTCTTTGAGCTGTCCTGTAAGTCTGTCCAGACGTCCTAAGTGCTCTGGATCCAGGGGGAATTTCATGTTCTCCTAAATAACATCAACATGTGTTGACACCAGTTCCATCAATGTTGAGATGCTGGGGCGGGAGTTCAGGGCCAAGTCTTTATGGGAGATAATTGGTCGCCAGCCAACCAGCTGCGGGAGAGGAATGTGTGTGTCTGAGTCATCGGCCAGACCTCCGGGTCACAAGGGATGCGCGGGACGATGAGGGTCAGAGCCCAGAACCACAGATCCCGCCCAAGGGTGGGTGAGCGGGACCCCGCTGCTGCCCGTGAAGACCCACCCTCACGGCAAAGGCCCAGGTGGGCGACCGTGGCTGAGCAGTGCCACCAGGCGCGCCATGTCCTAAGCAGAGCAGCGCCGTTGTTTTGCAGCAATTCTGAGATGCTTGGATGGGCCCCAGGCTTCCAAGATCCTCACATTCCTGTCGGAAGAACGGGGCGGGAGCTGTCCCCTCGGCTGCCAGCTGACCAGATGTCCTCAAGGCCAGCGAGGTTTCCAGTGTAGATCTGCTCCCGGCCTGGTTCTCAGGGAAGACACGCTGTCCCTGAGCCTCAGCCGAGGACGGGGGCCCCTCTGGAAAGCAGCAGGTGCTGGGCTCGAAGCTCATCTTGAGGCCACGTGATAAAGCAATTTTCTTCTGAAAATTAATTTTGGGTCAAAAGGAAATTGCATTTCTTTTCCTGACTGTGTGAGTCTCACTACTCGGATTCCATTAGTCCAGGGTGGACTGTTCTCCCCCGCTGCATGCCTTGTACAGAGGCGGGAGGCCCGTACCTTCATAGAGCCTGGGTTTGCCAACTAGGTTTTAGCCATTGCCTGAAAAGTCGCTTTGCACGATTTGTGCGAATTCACCACGGCCCTGGAGAGACAGAGTGTGTGTAGTCGAGAAGGACATGGTGGCCAAGGCCACTATGCAGGGCTATCTGGTGGGGACAGTGACAGCTTCTTGCCGTCGAAGTGTAAGGACAGGGTGTGGCTGGAATGAGGTTGGGGGCTCTGAGGCACCCCAAGAGTGTGCTTCAGAGATTCCGGAAGTTCCTCCAGGGCAGAACCTTTTTCTGCAAGGATATTCCGACCCTGCAGTCCCTGCCTGTCTGTAGGTGCGGGTGAGGTCTTTCTGCGGGTGCCCCATACTGTTTACCTTCTGATCCTCAGAGATGGCCAAGTTTGTGAAGTATAGTTTGAGCATCACACCTTTTTTTAAAGATGTATCTATTTATGTATTGTCTGTGCTGGGTCTTCGTTGCTGTGTGCAGGCTTTTTCTAGTCGTGATGAGCAGGGGTGCCTCTCTAGTTGCGGGACACCATCTCTGCAGTGGCTTCTCGTGTTGTGGAGCGCAGGCTCTAAGGTGCACAGGCTCAGTAGTTGGGGCTCACAGGCTTCGTTGCTCTGCGGCCTGTGGAATCCTCCTGGATAGGGGATGAACCCGTGTCCCCTGAATTGGCAAGCAGATTTTTAACTACTGGACCACCAAGGAAGTATCACACCTTTTATTTATTATTATTCTTGGAAAATTGGTTTCCAGTCACTATAACCTGCCACCACCATCACCATCACCACCATCACCATCACCACCACCACCACCACCATCACCACCATCACCATCACCATCACCACCACCATCACCACCATCACCATCACCATCACCACCACCACCACCACCACCACCACCACCATCACCACCACCATCACCATCACCATCACCACCATCACCACCATCACCATCACCATCACCACCACCATCACCACCACCACCACCACCATCACCACCACCACCACCTCCATCATCACCACCATCACCATCACCACCACCACCATCACCACCACCACCACCATCACCACCATCACCACCATCACCACCACCATCACCCCCATCACCACCATCACCCCCATCACCACCATCACCCCCACCACCATCACCCCCATCACCACCATCACCATCACCACCACCACCACCACCACCAGCATCACCACCAGCATCACCACCACCATCACCACCACCACCACCACCAGCATCACCAGCATCACCACCAGCATCACCACCAGCATCACCACCACCACCACCACCACCATCACCACCAGCATCACCACCACCACCATCACCATCACCCCCATCACCACCATCACCCCCATCACCACCATCACCATCACCACCACCACCACCACCACCATCACCACGAGCATCACCACCATCACCACCACCACCATCATCACCCCCATCATCACCCCCATCACCACCACCATCACCACCACCATCAGCAGCACCATCACCAACACCTCTACTATCACCACCACCACTATCATCAGACCTGTCATCATGATC